>NC_142613.1:37635785-37941585 GCF_059453375.1 Lepisosteus platostomus
GCAACCCTGTAATGGATATGGTTAGAAAATGGATGGATTTTCTTACCTGATCAGAATATTGCAGAAAAACCTTCTTGTGGGGATTGTCTTCATAGTTATAAATGGGCTGCTATAGATAAAATGAATAAAAACATTAAACAAATAAATTAATATCAGTAATGACCAACAACTATAATCTCCAAAAATCTAATCACATTTTATCCCATGGAATTAAAAAAGTTGTTCTATGAATATTTTTTAAGACAGGTCCTTACTGAAAATGAAATTTTAAGTGACAGGATTTCTTAGTTATATATATATATTAGGAAATATATAGTTATATTTTAAAAATAAAAAAGAAACAAATAGTTTTGCAGTTCATGACAGAAAAGTAGCAAAGCAGTTAACAAGGACACAGCCTTGACATTGTAACCTTGAATCTGTCGAGACTTCAATGCTTAAATCGCATATTCTATACTTTACACTTTCAACTGGATTCAACTGGATACTCTGCTGAATCAAAGGAACAGAATTCTTGAATGCTAATATTTGTGGATTATATCACCCTTTATGTTATAGTGAACATGTCCAATTTCCAAAAGATGTACTAATGAACATGATGGGTTTTAAACTACCTTCAGCAGCTGCTTGTGGCTTCCAAACCATTAAAGCTTTCTGCATTGAAATTAGCTCACCCTGCATTGAGATTAGCTCATTAGCTCACCCTGCGGTCCATGTGGGTCCTAATGCCCCAGTATAGTGACGGGGACACTATACTGTAAACAGGCGCCGTCCTTCGGATGAGACGTAAAACCGAGGTCCTGACTCTCTGTGGTCATTAAAAATCCCAGGGCGCTTCTCGAAAAGAGTAGGGGTGTAACCCCGGTGTCCTGGCCAAATTTCCCCCCTGGCCTTTACCCCATCATGGCCTCCTAATAATCCCCCTCTATGAATTGGCTACATTACTCTGCTCTCCTCCCCACTGATAGCTGATGTGTGGTGAGCGTTCTGGCGCACTATGGCTGCCGTCACATCATCCAGGTGGATGCTGCACATTGGTGGTGGTGGAGGGGAGTCCCCATTACCTGTAAAGCGCTTTGAGTGGAGTGTCCAGAAAAGCGCTATATAAGTGTAAGCAATTATTATTATAATTATTATTAGTACTGAAGTAAGAGATAAGATGTTAAAGGGTTAATAACTTAAGTCAGTTCTGCCTGAAAATTAGATTTCTAAGCAACAGGGGTTTATGGCAGGAAAGGGGGTTAACTGATAAGGATTCCAGATGCGAGCAAGGAACCCCCTGGGGGCATAATCTTAAACTAACAATTTGGCCAAATACCATGACCCGCCCCCCTCTTACCATAACATCGAATGACGTCTGAAGCAGCAAGCAAGGACTATATAACCTAAAAGTTTGTACCGGCACATCGAACAATACTGTTGTTGTTTCTTGCGGGAAACAAGACTTCGGCTTTATTGTTCCTTACATGCAATAAACTCATCTGTTTTACTTCATCTCGGGATCAAGAACCTTATTCGTTCTGTTACAATAGTACTATAAAACAATTTAGAACTGTATAGCACTAAAATAAAAAGAAGCCAGAAGATTCAAAACATTGTTGTTTGTAAGATTTCTACCTCCACCATGATCAATGAACCAACTCACTTTAAGAATGCTGTAAGTAGTTCTTGAGAGGTTCTCTATCACTGCCCCTCCTGCTACTGTATAATATATGACTGTACGGTATAAAGTCAATTTCCAACTGGACTCTGCTATGTCACCTAGCTCTGCTCAGGTGTGGCAGTCTCTGACAGATATTCTGAAGCAAGGATATTGCACACAAGGTTAAGATAAGTGATAAATGAATACCTTTAAAACATGCTGGACAGATCACAAGGCATCTCAGAATTCATTAAATACTCTGGTATTCTTTTCTTGCTTCGTTATACAATATAATACTTTACAGGCAAACCTTTCTTTTCCACAGTAGATCCTGTAAGAGCCATTCTGGTTCAGAAAGCTGTGTGGAACGAGCTGCTGCCCTCAGTCACCTGACCAGCTGTTGGCAGACTGTTTTAAGACCAGGAAGCAAAGGCTTCCAAGTGCCAGTTAGATCTGCTGTCTGGAGGACCAGAGGGAATGGAGAAGGAAGCAACTGACCAAGGGACAAAGCAGTCCATAAGTTTGAAATTTTAAAAGTGTTTTTAGAAGAATCTTGCAAAGTGACTGAAGGTTTGGAGAAACTGAGTGACAAAAGTGTGTTAGGCAACAGGTATCAGTAACCATATTTAAATTCAAGTTTGCATATAGCAGTCAGTGTTTTTGGTGTCTGTATACTCCCTCTGATCAATGTCTTCAAGCACAAATAGTGGCAAAGGTGCTAATCAACAAGGATAGAGGGGCACACTGTTTGCTTAGAGACCACACAACTACCACACTGTAAGGAATTTGCACTTTGAGGTGTGTGGTGGTGCTGAGCCAGTGAGGTCCGTACCTGGGGCAGTGGGTCCTTGAAGAAAACAAAGAAGAGACAAATCTTCATGACACCTTCCAGCTGCATACAGTCATTTTGTTAACAAGCCCCGAGTCGTTAACTCTGTCTTCACCAAAAACATCATAAGGACACATTCATTTTTGAGTCCTGAGCCCTGGCCAGGAAGGGTAGGATTACACCTCTCGTCCCAGGAGAGGACTCAGACACCAGGGACTGTACAGAGAGCAGTAGAGGCATCATCTTTCTCCCCACATCCCACATGGGCAAAACAGGTATGGGAAGAACATCAGGGATCACATTGTTTGGTACTAAGGAGGATGTCTAAGACCTCCCAAAGACTACAAAGAATTTCATCCCTTTTTCTGGTGTGGCAGAAGGAGGCACACCAGGTCACCGACCAGAGCTGGTCTGGAGAGAATAATGCTGGATTTTTCATTTGGACCCCTGGTTTTGGTAACTGGACTCCATGGGGTTTTTGTGCAGGTCATGAGTGTGTAGTGTGTCCCTTGTGCATCATTTGTATCATGTGTTCTGTGTATTAGCTAGGTAGTATTAGATGTTGTCATGGCTCACTTGGTAGACTTTAACAAGGAGAGTAACTAATACTACTGTCTTGTCTGGTCTGTGGGTATCTATATACTATCCATACTATATATTCTTGACATGAATTTTTGTGAAGAATCTGAAAGACACCTGTTCTGGAAAACTGGTAAGCAGCTTAGCTGCCCAGCTGTGATAGAGAGCCTAATTAGAAGTTAGTCTAGCAGTTCAAAAAAGGAGATTATGCTTTGTATTGGTGTTTTGCTTGGTCTTTCATTTCCCCCACTGTAAATAAAAGAGCATTTGATTTGTACCGTAGAGTTGTATATTTGTATATCCTTGGCTCTTTCTGGAGAAATCAAGAATTGCAGCTGGAGTACAACATAAACAGTGCTTTATTTTTCACTTTTGTGGGTAGCCATTAATACAGTACAGACCTAAACCATAAGGCTACTCAATCCATAATTTTGCTTAGTCTACAGTAAGCCAACTAACCCAAAATACACAACATTACATCTGTCTGTTTGTGCCTGTTTTCCAGGGTCAGTCTATTTTAAATATCCCAATGTGTCATGGCCAAGCTGGACAGTCACAAAGACATTAAAGCTGAAAGAGGTCAGTATTGCATAGTGAAAACAAAATTATTGAAGCAACTGTGGCTATCAGAGCCAAAAATGCTTCTGGTAGTGAAGCAAAAACCACAATTTGAAATGAAAGACTCATGTGATCCCTGGAAGTTTTGTAAAAATTATATCAAATATATATAAATAACACATGATGGAATATGTTTATTCAGTAGTAAACTACAAACACTAGTGAACTCCAGCTTTTTTTCAGTATTCTACACAATTAAATTGCATACACACCTTGGGCATCTCCAAGTTGGGGATGTTGGACTCCAGAACATTGGTACTACTATCTCTGAAAAGAAAAATATATATTGCATTTTTCAGTCATATCATAGTCTACTGTGTTTTTTAACGTGCCTTAGTAAATATGCAGTTGTAGCAAACTCCTTTTTATTGAGTAGACCTAATCAAGAACAAGAGAAAATTTTTGAACACCATATTTTTATTGTAAACACCTTTTGGTTAGCTTAAAGGCACAAAAATAACTTTGTCTATAGAATTTAAATCCTAAGCAATTTCAAAGGGCTCATGTGATAAATTAATCAATAGGAATGTTATGTCAAATACTCATTAGCTATTTAAAAAAAAATAATGTAAATGTTTGCTTTCAAAGTGACTTAAAATGCAATTTACAAAAATTGTAAATGAAGTAAATATTATATTATAGGGGATATTAATATATAATATATCATTGCTGACAATACAATCCATTAAAAGTCTTACTTTGTGTAGTTCTTTGTCTTGGAAAAAATTGATAAAATAAAGTTAGCAGTTTCATCTGGTTTATATGTGGAAGGGACAATTAAATAGTCCCCAGGTTTGAGCTGGAAGCACTCTGTCACTTCTCTGGAGTTTATGAATGCCTTTGTTTTTGCAATGGGGCTCTGGCTATTGAAGAACGCTGCTGGGAACTTTCCCCTCTGCTCCTTGTACTTTGGAAAAAGAAGAAATAGCATGCAGAAACACACATTACAATTTGTATTTCTTCAAGGAATAAAATAAGTTAAATCTGTAACAAAAGGTGAATAGCAAAATACTTACTGAAGGTGGTACCTACAAAAAAGAAATTAAAAGGCACGTTAATTTTAAATTTAAGTATGTTTCTTAACTGGAAGTTAACATGGTAGTGCAAAGAGAATGATCTCTACATGTACAGTATGTAAAAGGTTCAATGCATAAAATGTAAATAAATGTCATTTAAATATGTAACTATGTATAGTAAATAATACATTTAGTAGTTTTTAAATTTATAAGAACAAGCTATTGCTTGTGCATTTTTTGTTTTTTCATAAAAAATTAGTCTCCCAAATTCTGAGAAGGCTGTCGAAATAGGCCAAATTAGAAATGAACAGAGACTAGATCCTCAGAGAGCAAGAAATAAAAAACCCACCTCACCTGAAAAATGACATAACCTATGGATGCATTAGGAGAAAGGTGTCTGAACCTTTCCTGAGGTTTCTGCATGAGTGACACCAGGATGTTGCAAGAGCCCGAGGTGTGGCCGTTCTCTTGTACTAAAAAGTCAGTTAGCGTCACTCGGTACTGTGGATTCATCCAGAATGTATCTGCAAGCAAACATTTGGTTTTTCAGAGTTCGTCCTCTACAATTGTCGATACAGTGCAGAAAAAATTACTGTATATCCAATACAGAAAAAAATCCAGTGAGTCATTCAATGTGTAGTCACACCTGAATCAATACAGGTTAAAGGAGGCCAAGGGTGAGACCGAGAGATATTTCTGCAGCCATTAAATAGGTTTAAAGAAAGGTGAGATGTGGAATATGCGAAAATGAAATGTAAAATAAGAAGCAAACTTAGTTTAAGCTTGAATTAAATAAGAAAAAGGTTAAGAGATGCACCTCAACTTATATAAGTTATATGATTTTTAACTTTCTTTTAAATCCATTTAATTGCAGAAACAGGGTGAGTGTACTGTATTGTAAGCAATGCAGTCAGTTTTTTGCATTATTTTTTAACCTTTCTCTTAAAGGTTAAACTGTAATTGAAATATATTTTGTGTGCTCATTCAGTCCTTGCTTTAAAGGTCTGAATGCTGTTAGTGCATCACCCACAGAGTTTGAAACATTCTACCTAGTCTTTCAGTGTACCTCAAATGTTCACCTAGACTTTGGTTCTTGTTTCATTACTGAGCTTGACAATTTGACAGTTTTCAGGGCTTTGCAATTATTGAGGAATGCTGTAATCTCTGTTGAAAACTAAAGAGATTTATAGGAGGATTTCAAATATTTTGCTCCACAGCAGAATGTGCTTCTAGGTGCTTCGAAAGTAATTAAAATACGAAGATGTCAGTCAAGCTGGAGGCGTGAGAGGTAAAGTCTGTTCTTGAGTTGAGAGGCCTCATACCTCAACTCAGCCTCATGACTGGAGCTTGTTGTACAGTATATATTTGTAAAGCAGACTGAGAGTATGTGGATCCTCACTGGATGGGACATGAGCACTATTTCTAGTACTGCTGTCACCCATTTATACTGCGCGGCAGACTGAAGCAATTGCTCAAGGATGCTCCAGTAGTGTCTGCAGTAGGGAACTGAAGCCACAGTCATCCTTTTCTACGTCCAGAGCCCAAAGGTACTCTGTGTTTTACCCCAGAGATGTGAAAATAAACTTTTTCACATAATCAGGGCCATAGTGAAGAGGAGATTAGCACAGCTCCCGGTGGAGGGAATTCTTTGTGGAGCATGTAGGTCCTCCTCATATGAAGAACCTCTCCTTGTGGAGTCAGTTCTTGGATTTCCTCCCACACTTCATATATGCCTCCTGCTCTTGTGTCCCTACTCTGTGGCGGACTGATGTCCCATTAAGGATCTAGTGTACCTAACACTCTTTATCTGCTGGGGGAAGATCTGTCTCACCTTGAGCCTCCCAGGATGGTCACTCAAAGTGGAAAGATAGAAGGTCTGGTCCCTTATCTGGACATGCCTACTTTTGCCTTGGAGCAAATGACTGTAAAATATGTCTCATATATTCTTCCTCAATATGACAATACTTTGAGGAACTGAGCCAGAATGGTTGCTTTCCTTAAAATGCTTTCCTTGAAATTGCTTATATAAACAATGACTTGTTTATAATGTGAAGACTATGTCTTCACACAATGCTATAACATGTGATGTAATTTTAATTCATTTTCTAGAGTTGCACCTTAGCTATAATGAGCCAACACAAGCAGATAATTTACAAGTGCATCTCTTTCAGTTTTAGAGTACTTTATCTGATTTTTGTAATACAAGTTCTTGTGATCTGCAGATGTATTTTTGTGCTCAACAGCGTCTATGTTGAATTAAATGTAAATGTGTCAGGAACCACCAGTTCTCTTCCTTCAATTGAAGCTTTTTCATTACTATCACGCTATAGTATTTCACAGCCAGCCTTCCACTCCTGCCAATAGGAAAATTGTACATTGAAATTAAACTTAAAATGTAACGGTGATGTAATAACATATGTAGTAATAAATCATTTAAATGGGAGAAATGAGAAGATATGTAAATGTGAAAATCGTTATATAATGTGTTCAAGCACTATTCAAACTTCCCTTACTACCAAGAAATATGTAAAGTATGACTTATACAGTTAGTATTGTAACGAATGGCCGGCCATTTGTTACGGTATTTCCTGCTTGAATAGGGTTTTGGACTAAAAACTGGAATGTTAAAGATTTAAATCTAAGATGGGCACTGCTGTTTTACCCTTGAACACTGCTCAGTTGTATATGGTAAATGGGTACCAATATAAGTTGCTTTGGATAAAAGCATCAGCCAAATACTGTACATTATTAATGGATGAATAAAAATTCCTGTGAAGAAACTCCTGTGCTAACTCACAAACACACGTGCAGCCTCAGAAATTTGCAGCTAACAAGTGGTAAAGGTTGATGCCTGTGTGAGTGTGCCTATTTACAGTACAATGTTAATGCTTTTGCTTCTGTGGAGGGTGTAGGGCTCCAGAAAGCAAATTATTCTGAATATGCATGATTCTGGACTACGTGCACGGCTTGCTCAATTGCAATAGAAATGTTTTAAATGTAACATTTAGTAGTTTATTAACTACCAAAGTGTATGTTTTTGTCATTTTCTTAATATTTCTGTTGTGCGTCTGTACCCAACTAAGGATTGCCTACTTGTGCCAAGGAGTACATAGTATCTTTTTACAGAGCATAAGAACACAAAGGTAACGAGAGGTTGAAATTCACCCTATCTAGCTCAATTAGCTGCTAGTAGCTAGGTGATCCTATGAGCTCACTCATCCATTCTTTGAAAAATAAAAACAGGGTAAGAGCCTCAACAAGGGTGTATTAAATGTATTTCCCTGTAGTTCCCTCTTCTGTCCTCTGGTCTGCTATTCACTGTTGATTACGAAGAGGTCTATAAAGACCTTCGATGATTTTGAATACAGAATCAAGACCACGGTGGCACACAGTGGTTCGCATTACTGTCTCATAGTGCTGGGGCCCTGCGTTCAATTTTGGACATGCAGTGCTATCTGTGTGGAGTTAATGTTCTCCCAATGTTCATGAGGGTTTTCTCTGGGTGCTCTGGTTTCCTCCCACAGTAAAAAGACATGCTGGTAGGTTAATTGTCTTCACTGGTGTGATTGTGTGCATGTTTGTGTCTGTATGAGGACCCTGTGATGGATTGGCATTTAGTGCAGGGTGTGTATCGCCTTGCAGGATAGGCCTTGGCCCCTCTGCGATGCTGTATTGGATAAAACAATTAGGAAAGGGATGGACAGAAGGATGAATGGATTAATGGATGAATCAGGACCTCCTACCCCTCCTCCATAGTCTTCTCAAGACAAACAATATTCAATATTCAGTTCTTCTGTCATGCCAGTAAAGGACTCTTGAAAGGAAAGGAAATGGAATAAACGTATTACAACTCAAGCCTACCACTGTAGTTCAAGCAGCCACCAGCTGTGGCTCCCTGAACCCATCTTCCTTCATGGACAGAAGAGTCCCAGACACACTTATTTCCTGAATCCAGAAATTCGGGGGATAAATTACAGATGTCTACTTCTGTGAAATGCCTCTTGAAGTCCTCTATCGACATCCTGTAAAAAAAGACTACAATGTAACACATTCGTTTAGAAAAATATGAAATTGTGGATTCAAAACTTTCTCCTTACAACTTTGAAAACCAGATTACAGCTGAAATGGCAAGGTTAACAAAATCCATAACACACAGATGTCATTACTAAAAAAAACAACTGAAAATTATTGTAAATGGGTTATAACGCTTATTGCTGAAAGTAAACCTGACATTCTTTGATGTGACTCATTCTTTTGTGAGTTTGGCTAGAAATAAAAAAAGTCTTCTGTCCTTTGTAAACAGGATTTTCTAATGACATAAACAGAATATTACATGTTTTAAGATAAGGAAACAATTCTAGAACATAAAATATTACAAATAATAATACTATTAGGCCCATCTGACCCATTTGGTAGCCAAGGATCTCATTACAAATTTTCTTGAAAAAATTTGAGAGAGAATTATAATGATAAATTTTGGTTGGTTAAAATGAAGAATAACAGATCAGAACAGTTCATTAACTGAAACCTTAAGCCTGTGAATGACAGACTATTTATTGCCTGTCCTCCAGGCAGGCAGCCAGCCATCTGTCTGAAGGTTTTAAAAGTTACATGGAATTATCTCTTGTTCAGGACAATAGCTTATCTCTTTTTAAAAAGTGCCAAGTTTCTCTACGTCATTAATACCTTGGAGACAACTATTTTGCCACTTTGGCACCCACGAACCTTCTGTAAAGACTGTAAAGACTGTAAAGCTTGTACCTGAGTTAAGCAGGGCTGAGAGAAGAGTCAAAATGCAGGCAGAGAAGTAGGAAAATGAGCAGGCAAACAGGCAGACTGGCATGATGAGCAAGCAGACAGCCTGTCGTGTCAAGCAAACAAGCAGAAAAACAAAATCCAAAACAAAGTCAAAAACATGCAAACATGTTTGTTTGCCCAGAGAGCTACAGGACAAAGTACAAGGAAAATCTGAAAGGTGAGGTAGAATCCAAAAGATAACAAAACTGGGAACTCCAAGGTTTAGAGGATGAAATTCTAATCTTAAGGAAGCTGTTCCCCATGAGACAGGTATAGTTCAAAATCATGCACAGGTGGGACAGATCTCTTTTCTCTGCATGTAGCCACGGCAACTATCTGACTGACAGGTCTAACTGAGGCTTTGGCAGGTGCCGTGATTACATGCTTTGATTGCAGCATGTTCTTCAGCTCTCTGGGAGCTAGCATGACACCTTCTCTTTGTCAACCACACATGACCTACGTTTTTAAATTTGACATGTTGAAATGAATATGAAGAGGTGAGCTCCCACATCTATTGTTTATCAATACATGTTTTGATATACACATATTTAACTAAAGCACTGATCGTCACTAATTAGATTCCATTGCATTCATATATTCATTGTGAACAAGTAATTGGTTTATTCCATGCTGAGAAGAGAAGAAAGAAAACATGTTTCGGCCGTGGAGCCTTCTTCAGGTGTCACCTCCATGCCTGAAGAAGGCTCCATGGCTGAAACGTTGTGTTTTCTTTCTTCTCTTTTCAGCATGGAATAAACCTGTTACTTGTTCCTACGCATGCTGATGCAGCTACCCACCTGAAATATATTCATTATGTTTATTATACTCTAACGTATGGCTGCTGTACGCTGTGTGGTTTTGTGCTTTATTTTCTTGCTCACATAAGGAACCTGTTACAATAACATTTTAAGCAATTTATATACTTTATGTAAAAAAGGTTTTTGATATTGAATGATTCATTCTACAGTTTCATAAAAAGGCTTGTTGAAATTTTAAATAGAATTTGTTTTACCAAAATTCTCCGTCGTCACTGTCGTGTAGCAACTCTTTTTTTTCTTTAGCACCCACTGTTTGCCATTTTGGGGATCTGTCAGAAAAGAATCAGAATATAATTTACATACTATAGCTTTATGGGTAATCTGACAAAACGCAGACATTTTTTGTGTATGTGTGGGTAACTGTCAAATTCAGACTTGAACACCAGAAACTCAGAAATGACCAAGAGTCAGTCTGAGTTCTGTAGTGTCCTGCACATAGATAGGTCTTCGGAGATTGTGCTGTTTTTAGCTTGTTTCAGTTCTCAGGAACAACTTTGAAAACAGAACCCATTCAAAAATCATCCCTTAGTCTTGAAAGAAAAAGAATAAACTTGGAATGAATCACTTTGTATTCATGTCAGTTGGCTTAGTCTTTACTAATCTTTACTACTGAATACTACTGTAATACTCACTACTGGAGTAAATGGAAAAAAAAATAAATGCAGAAAACTCCGAACATTCTGCTACCCTCTCCAAAAACTGTTCACATGGCATATAATATTGGAATCAATTTTTAAAAATGTTTACTCATGCACAATGAAAAATGTTGATATTTCCTTTCGATTTGATCTTCTGAATTATTCAATAGAATTTATGTTCCCCACCCCCCAAAAAACCCCAACTAATTATGGTTCCTCAGAGAGCTTACTCATCACTCCAGTCTCCTATCCATTCCTCTCTTCCCCACGGATTCCACAGCCGAAGTAACTTCTCTGGTACTCCATTGCTCAGCACCTGTGGAGAAAGATTATTTATTTATTCGGACCTTTCCACCAAATTCCCCAGCAAGACTTCTGGAGTGGTGTTGGGGCACTTTCTAGAATTCCTTCTCTCACATTAAAAAAAAAAAAACAACTAACAAAAATCCTGTACCATCACAGACATTTCAGTAGCTTGGTTAGATTGTAATGAATGGATGATAGGGGCATGAGATTTTTAGAGTGTTCAGTTTGACTTGCCCAGCTGAAGGAATGCAGCCTAGCTGGGTGGAAAGACTGGGAAAGACTGATCTAACCCCCTCCACATCACATCTGCAAGGGTGTCGATGGGGAGGCAGGGGGAATGCGATACAGATACACTCAGGGAAGATCTGGGTGCGAGACGCATATATGCAGGCGATTGTATGTGTGTGAATTCAGGACTTATCCTTCTTACCAAACTTCTGTTATAAACCCCATTAAGTATTGAAACCCTTTGTCTCCCATAGGTTATCATTGGGCATGTTTTCTATAGTATTAAGTGACCTAAGATGTAAATGATGAATAGAAACACCTATTTTTTTCATATCCATAGATTTATAGGAATAATTCTTCCCTTTTAAATGTTATGAAATACGATAAATGTTAAGTACCATTTGCCAAACTGAATAAATGTTTAATTAACTTGGAAAAACCTTTAATTAAAACAATTAAGATGTATATGCACTCTCATTAGTGAATGCATTTATTGATTTCTTAAGTGTACTTGATAAACGTAATTCATCTGTCATCATCTGTTTATTAGCTGAAATAAAACATCTACTAAAACCTTCAATAAGTTCACTCTCAAACACATTTGATAGTTCCAGGATTGTTTAAGATGCAAGAAGGCAGTAATAATATGGATGTGTTTATAGTCTATATTCTATAAATACGGAGTGTTGTTCCATGTTTTGGGATAGATTTTTAAATGGACTTACCTCTGCAACACCAGTGACTGTATAGGCATGGCCTTCCACTAATCCACTGGGCAGTACATTATTTTTTCCTGAAGTTTTCTAAAAGGAAAAAAAAGCACAAAATTAAAATAATATATCTGTTAATGATATACGCCCATATTTTTTACATTTGCTAGTCTCTATGTCCCAAATTATTAGTAACTATTAGTGCTTGTTTTGTAGTTTGATTGCAAAGTGAATCTAAAGTTTCATCCAACCTGACAGAGAAACCTGTTCCAGATATCCACAGCCCTTTGTATAAGTAAATGTTTCTGTCTTTTAATTAATTAATTCCCCTTCACAGCTGTGACTCTGTGTCCTTGTTTCATTACTAGTGTAAGTACGATGCAGGTTGAACCTGTCTATAACCCTTTTTATATACTTGGATCAGTTCTCTTAATCATCTCTGTTTGAGACTGAAAAAATGTAGGTCCCTCAAACTGAACATACTGTATGCAACAGTTCCTTGATACCAGTAATCATTTTCGTTTCTCTTCTTTGTACTCTTTCTTAGGAAATCATATTTTTGGTGGTTTCTTGACCAAAACTGAACAAAATAATTAAGATGTGGTTTTACTAGTGCATTCTAGTACTTAAGTGTAACTTCACTGGATTTAAATTTCCCATTTATTGCTATGAATCCAAGCATTGTTTTGTATTGCTTCCCCATATTGTCTTGATGAGGACACAAAAGAAAAAAATCATATATCATATATAGCTGGCTACCTTTTCAGCTTTGTACAGTGTTATAAATCTAATTCTTACCACTGGAGGGGTTCCACATCCCATGAGAGAGTTGACTTTTGCAGCTCTTTCAATGGTTTCCCATAGGTCTGGCTGGGCTTCCTTCAGATTGAAGCAAACATGCACTCCTCCAGTGAAGTCCATCAGAGCCTCTGACACACTTCCGGAGCTCATGTCAGCATAGGAGCCGCACACCCTGAGAAAGAGCACAGGCAAACAGTAAAAAAAACTGCAACTCTGATGGAAACATTGGGCATACTTTCCACAAGAATACAAGGGCAAAGGATAAATACACTCAAAGCTAGCAATGAATAATTCTTCATCTGGGTCATTTCAACAAAGAGTGTTGAAACTTTGCTTCTCTTCCTGCCTGCTCATCCATCCTCAGGAGGCTGTTCCCTAGTGAGGTTTCTGGAAACCTGAAGTCTGTCCCGGAAACAAGGGACTACACCCCAGACTGCTGGGTAATCTTTTGCAGGGCTCATGTACTCACAAGAACAATTCATACACAGCAGCTCACCTAGCTACAGCCCAACACATGTGAGGCAGCAGCACAAAGTGCCAAAGCCCCCTTCTTTCACTTTCTTTTGAAATGTCTATTGAGTCTCCAAATATCCATTCTGATTTAAACTGATTTAAACACAAGCTTTACATCTAAGTGTGTGATCTTTTATTTGTCTGTAATTCAACTGGAAGTAGATTGTGAATTATTTCATCTTATTTCCTCCACATTTGAAAATGATGGAAGAAGGAAGGCAAATAAACAAAGCATTTCAGGCATGTTTTAGTGTACTGTATAACAATTTTTGCCTTAAGTGCCAGCAGCCGTGTCACCCTGCAACTCACAACTAGCAACCCATTGAAGCTCAGTAGGTGTGAGGCTGGTCAGTGCACTTATGGGAGACCTCCTGGAAAGCCAAGGTGGTATCAGTGGGGCCAGCCGGAGGCGCTCACTGTGGTCTGTGTGGATCCTAATTCCCCACTATATTGACAGGTTTGCAATACTATAAAAAGGTGCTGTCTTTCGGATGAGATGTAAAACTGAGGTCCTGGCTCCCTGTTCCTTTCCAAAAAGAGTAGGGGTGTTACCATGGTGTGCTGGACACATTTTCCATTTGGCTGTTATCAATCATGGCCTCTTAATAATCTCCATTTATGAATTGGCTTCATCAATTGGCTTTCCACTGATAGATGACGAGTGGTGAGTGTACTGGCACACTATGGCTGCTGGCACATCATCCAGGTGGATATTTCAGATTGGTGGTGGTTGAGGGGAGTCCCCATTACCTGTAAAGTGTTTTGAGTGGAGTGTCCAGAAAAGTGCTATACAGTATAACTGTAAGCAATTATTATTATTATTATTATTATTATTATTATTATTATTATTATTATTATTTGAACTTGTGATGGAACAGCTCTTCTGTACTCAAAAGACATCATATTTCTCCTAGGGTTCTGGTTGTCACTTCTCAAAATCATCAGTTTTGTGAGCACTGACAGTATGAGTTTCTTTTCTTTTATTGTTGGTGGATTATATTTTTTAGAATTATATTCTGGTTCAAGTAGATGTAGACATTGGACAGACTTACTTGGCATAGGCCTTCTCCAGCAAGGCAGGCCAGAATTCATTCTGGGTTTTAGGTCTGACAAAAATAAGGTTGTCGTCAAGGGTTGGCAACTTGTCGTCTATCACAACATCCACCCACTTCCCAAATCGCCAGAACTGTAGAAACAAATACAACAAAAAACAGACATCACAGACTGGCATATTCTCAGGGTGTTACCTTATGTAATACACTATACTAAAATACTGTTTCGGAAAGCAGAAGTATAGGCTTGTGTTGTTGCTGTAGAATTACATTTTGAATGATGAAAATGATGATGATGATGGAAATATAGTAAGATGCTGATACCTTTCTAGACTTAAGTATAAAATAAGTGGTGGATCTGTGACCTCATATAGAGATCATACTATATAGTTATTAGAGTATCAGAAGCTGGATTGCCCAGTACAAATACAGTAAAAAAGAAAAGAAAGGTCTTATGATCTACAAAAGGGTTATATGATGAAGAATGCATTTGTTTCAGAAATACGTGACGAAAGTCCTTTTTCAGATGGTTAGATAAGGGATAATTGGTCTAATGCCCAAAACATCCCGAGGCAAATTTCATTGCAAGTAAAAACACATACTTAGGTGAATCAAACAGCATGAATCAAGCCTTACATGTAGTGTAGTATTATTGTAGAAAATTGTTTAATTCATAATGGCATTAGTTTTCCCAAGCATTAATGTTTGGAATTAGCCTTTTTATATCCTGTTTGTAAATAGTTGAATAGATGCACAATATGTGCCAATTTTCCTTTTTGCCTCTACTAAGGCAAACTAAAATACCAACGTGAAGTGCATAATATAATAGTTTACTCAGGCCCTCGGGGTGAACAGAAGATATGTTCAGTAGTTGGCTTTGTAACAGTGACATAATGACAGAATAGATTGAAGATGCACAAAAACAAGAGAACAATGAGAATGCAAACAATGTATAGAAAGCTTCAGAAGAGAATAAAAGCCAATTTAAATTCATGTCCATTTACCAGTCATGTTTCATTTTACTCATTTCTAGCTACTGGATGTGGTGTTTTGTTAACTAAGCATATGTTCCTGCAACATAATGAGTTCCTGCAACATAATGACTGCACACTCATTAACTCATTAATTTGCCCCATAGTAAAACATTCGACTTTGAACCTGAAGAGGTTAAGAAAAAATTATCTTCTGATTAAAATTGCATTTCTTAAAATATAAAATAATACATTATAAAATTATAATAATGTAAAAGATTATAGAATTACAAAAGTATTTTCATTCAATACACACAGATATACTTAAGAATGCAGATTGTAAAAAAGCACACATTCATCAATTACAGAATGCAAGCTGTTACTGAATGCCTTCCAATTCATAAACAAGGCCTAACAGTAATTTTGTGAGAGATTCATAAGGCCGTGATTAAAACTCAAATTTACAAGTATCTTTCTGTGCAATGAGGCTAAGTAGATGTCTATTTTGCTATCCTGTCATTTCCTACTTGTTTAAACACTTATCAGTGTGTTTGTGTTGTTTGTTCTGGTTGGGCTGTTATTTGAAAATCATATTATATAACCCAGAAAGAAGTATGAAAAACAAACAGATTAATACAATTGGAAAAAGAACAAGGTTTTCAAACTTAATTTTCTTACTAAGAAAACAATACTAAGAAAACAATAATCTAGTTAATGGTTGCTTTAGGGAACAGATGACAAATTGTGATTTTTACATTAGGTACAAGACAAACAAATATGATTAATAACTATGATACAATGCAATTAAACCTTCCCTAGTAACTGTCAGAGTTATATTGTATTTAAGTTCTTTACCCTGAAATGAAAAATTCCAGCATAATCCTTTTGAAATCCTTGGTCACAAGGCATAACTTGTTTCCTAATATGCTGCTGAAATGTCAATGCACCCAGTGAAGCCAGGAACCAGCAGTTACCTAAAACATGAGAAAAGTAAAGATACATTGTCAGTTTTGTCAGTAGACATTAACTCTTTGTGAGTGAAATTCCATCCATGTTATTGCACTTTTCACTGTTTGAAATGACTAGAATAGTTACAGACAGGGTAGACACCCTATGTAAAGTGTAATCTGTTGGGAAAAGAGGGGAGAATCATGCTGTCACATGTTTCAATGGCATTTCTTAACACTCCTGTAGATTTTACATACCTCAATACATATTTAAACTGTCAAGCAAAGTCACTTAATTTTGAGTATAGCAATGTTTTTGGACAGGATCAAGTAAAGGTTTAATCTTTGCTGAAAAGTAGACAGAGGAAACAAAGTTTTGGCTGTTTAGACATTCTGCTCTTTAGCATGGAATTGACCTACACTCGATCCTTTGCATCTAACACAGTTTGACACCGCACCCCCACTCAAATATCTGTTAGCTGCTGCTTATGTAAGTTTTGTTTTTCACTATTAACACATTCCTCTAGTAAAGGAATCGCTAGAAGCACATATTGTTTCATTTTACTAAGTGACGTTTAATTACTGGGTGGGAAATTTTCCTGACTGTCAAGTTCTTTGAATCTCTTTGCACGCATGAGTTATTTTTAATACATGAAATTGTAAACATTACACAGAGAAATTCCAAACACTACAAAGTAAAGCCTCAGGCAACTGCCTGAAAGAAAAAAAGACTTAGAAATAGTTTTAAAACAAAATGTACTCAATCATCAAAATCAAAGACTGGGTAAAATATTGTTTGCAAGGCACACCCTGATTTCGGATCCATGCTATGCACAGGGATTCAGTACAGTGGTCATCAAAACATTTCTTAGTGATTTGATGATGGTGCAAAGCACATTAGTTTGTATTTCCTTGTTTTGAAAAGAAAATAATAAAATGTGTTATTGCAGAAGTATTTCTAATCATGAACTAATTATTTTGTAAAATACTTTTGCTTATTGTTTTACATCTTGAGAATAGGTAGTGTGTATTTTGTTTGTATCTTTTTACCACTATGCTCTAAATATTAATACCTACAGATTGAATACATTAAGTTTAGGAACTTGAATTGTTAACGTTTTTTGACCAAAAAATAATTGTTATTTTCTATGAATTTCCTTTTTTTTAAAAACAGCTTAATGGGAACTATGTCAGATGAATGTTATTTGATTAAACTTGTACGACAGATTTTTTTACTTGACTTGAAAATATGTTTTCAATAATTTTAACACAGTCTTAAATATTAAAATATTGTAACGCTGATGGTGGGGGGCCAACCTGATGCGGCAGAGGCGAGGGCGCCCACGTGAACCCCGTATCGTTACAATAATTTCCTCCAAGGGATGATATGCCATAGCTCCATACATAGGTTTCTACAAAACTGATCTTTCAATAAAAATACTGTATACAATAATTTATAGGTTTTAAAAATTTTAGAGATCAAAGGTTTGGAAATTATTTTTGTTTTTTGACACCATATGCATTGAAATAGGTGTGGAATTATAACAAATGGATGTTGTACATTTAATATTAATGTAGAGACTAATTTTTATCTTCATTTTATTAAACCCTTCAGTGCAATGCTAGTATAATGGTCACACTACCTGGGAGTAGGAAAGCTAGACTAAAAGTGTTCAGGAAATCTAGAAGTTGAATTAAAAAATATCCAAGCTTCTGTATTACTAGGGTCCTGATTATGTTTATTTTTATCAAATAAAATAAGCATCACACAACCTTAATGACACAGCTCAATAAATCTCTTGATTTTGAAATTTTTTAATTGGTGATATTTTTATACACAATAATATAGGTGTCAGTAGACCCTTTAGAAGTGATTCCTGACAGTGTCAAAACTTTCAAAATACAAATTCAGATATAACAATACCACAAGCTATGTCTTATAAGAAAGTGGTGACTAGCTCTCGCTGAGCTGATGTCCTTACATAACTTCTAAACTATATATGGAACATATTGAATATCTGCTATGAAGTGGCATTTTTAGTTATGTTTTAGCACAAAATCCCTTATATACAAAAATATATACAAAATAATCATAACTAGTAGACAGCTATCACATTTAACAGTGTATCACTAAATCACTTTCAAGGTTTCACTTTTCTAAAAGGGTGTTGTTACAGTATTTTGTGCAAACTACAAACTACAAACTACAAACTGTGCAAACTACAAATGTAATTGGTGCTATTCATAGGATTATGCTGGTGTTTATGGAATACTAAGAAAATTGCAATAAAATATATCTTGAGCTGACGCTGATATCTTGAGCACAATGTTTACTTTAAAATGTAAGTATATTTTTTATCAGAAAACATTGATATGAAAGGTGGTTTGTATGAAGTAATTACTTTTCAGCTTTCCTTGACCAAAGGGATCCAGGGAATTCATGCAAGAAGGGTGTTGTGTTGATATGTATTATTTCTGTGGAAGCAGGATAAGAAAGTGCATATTGCATTAAAAATTCACAATAAAGAAAATATCACTTATATGGAATGTAGGACTTAAATGGGTCAACTTATCAGTCAACTCAAGGTGAATATGGAAAGCATGCATGCAATTCAGAGTGAATTTTGGGAAAACAAAAACACATACCCACTTGTCCTTGGCAAAGATCAAACCTGGAGACGTCATTCACATACAGCTGAGGATCACTGTGAAGATTCTAAAATGAACACAAAAATCATCATTATTGAAGGGAAACTTTGACATATTACTCTCTTATAACCTGTGCATTTTGGGATGAACTTTGACAAAATTGTAAAGATGCAACTTTTTATCGATATTTTGCATTTATCTTTGCCATCATACAATTCCAAGTACCAAAAACATTTTTGTGTTTGATACTATACAGTATGTCTGCAACAGACCCTGTGGTGACCAATGAATCTAAGCAGGTTAAAACTCACGAAGGCCTATACTGGACAGCAGAGGGGGATTTAGTGCAGAAACCTTGCCAGATTTGCAGCAAACAACACTCTTGAAAAGCCTTCCTCCCGCTGACTGCTTTCAAAACCCATCCAGCCCTTTATATCCCTGAGGTCCACTAATTACTGTGAACCCCCTGTGAACATGTGTAATTGACCTCTTCCACTAATCTCATTAATTAATCTCACAGTGTCTACTATAATTACAAATGATAAAGACCTTTGCCAGTTTCTAGTGGTAGGTTAGCTGATATTACAGTTCCCTCAAACACCAGCCAGCTAATATCTTATTTAGTGATTAACAGAATCTTTATACAGTATACTTTGATTAATTTTATTAACCAGATCTTTTAAATGCTTTGGTTTTCAGGAAAGACCAGCACATCAGAATCTCCCAGTTAGCTTGTGTAGTTGACACCTTCTCCTTCCCTTTCACCTTTTGTAAGGTTATGTTTGGTAACATAATACTGTATTTCTCTGATAAAACTATACTTTACCTTTAGAGGGTGTATATACAGTACATTGTTTTTTTTATTATTTTGAGTGAATGACCTGGATATTCTCAGTGCTTACTCGTGGCAATTATTTTTCTGTACAGCTGAGAAGGACAAAGCAAACTGCAATACTTGCAAGTCAAAAAGCTCTTTTTTCTGAATTCATTCACAAAATTATTTATTTTGTCAGGATCACTTTCCTAACTCTGATTATAGACACACTAGTTGAATAATAGTTTATGGTTCGAATAAACTGTCATCAAATGCAACTTTTATGGTTATTTTTCTGCTTCTTTCCTTAGGTAAACACAGGACAAGGGAAAGCAACACTGGGATAGGCAGTGTGGGTGGAGCCAGTGGTAAATGTGGTTTATACCACACTCATGACTTTCAATAACAGCACAAAGACACTTTAAAAGTCCTTACTATGAGCAGTGAATCATTTTAATCATGACAATGGTATGCATATGATGCATATAATCTATTACAAACAGAGAGTAAACTAATATGAAAAGGTTAATGAAAGTTATTAAATATGTTTTAAAATTTTATACCTAATTTGCAGTTTCAGCACTCACTACTACTACCTGTGAGGAGATGCTTACTTTTCATCAGAAAGTAATATTTTGTATATTGAGGCAAACAAGATAATGACACTATTTTAGAACCATCCTTTTGTTCAACCTGCCCATCTCTTACAAAACTCAGACATGGATGTTGAACATTTGCCTCAAAAGATGGAGACTGGACTGTACTAAAATTAAGATAAAATTGTCTTATTACCTAATATGTGCCAGTGATATAAAGTCTTGCACTGATCTAGAATTATTCAATATGTGAGAGGATATTTAAATATCTGTGGTTAATTTGCTTTTAAATTCAGCACAACATCTCAACTGAAAAACTTTCAAAGGAAATGTATGATATGTGTTAGAAATGTTTTCTTTCATAATAAAAAAAATTATTGCTGATTGAAGATACAAACATATAGCTATGTATATATGTATAGAAATATAGCTATGTATAACAGAACAACAATAAATGATTTCACACTAAAGGATGGTTATTGTTTCCATTTAAATGTCTATTTAATCATTTAGCTACTGTAATTTGCTATTATATTTAATAATCTACTAGGTCAGCAAATGAAGAAAACAGACATTTAAAGTAATGATTAATTTCATAAACCTTTTCTGGTCTTTTATCCAAAGCCTTAACACAAATATCTAACATGAATCATTTTCCAAATTCAGGATATTTTGAAATACATATTAGCAATAATAAGTTATTTATTAAAAATTAGATAGGTGTCAAGGCTACAATATCCATGTTGTCAAAAAAAACAAACAAATACTATAGCTGGAAAATCCTGTACCTTCCAGATCCAGGTAATTTCTTTGCATAAGGAGGTGTGAATGTTTGCTAAACTACCTAATCATGTTGTGGTGGCCGATTCACCGAAACCATTTAAGAAATAGCTTTATAATGTCTTTATAATGTCTTCAGTTTATTAGTAACCATTTGTTCTGATGTTTTTGTATTTCACAAATAATTGAAAGATTTATAGTCTAAGTGTTAATAACAATAAGACATAAACAGAGAGATCGTATTGTGAATGATTATTTAAAAGTATTAAAGGTGTTTATGCTCAATTCATATAATTATACAGACAAATGTGGAAAAGAGCATTGAGATACCCTTTTAGCTTCTTTATACATATTCCTCCAGTAACGCAATATAGACCCTTCCAACAGGCATACATTCAAAGTATAGTTTGTACCCCATAATTAATAATAAGTGCTTACAATTACAGTTTTCTGGACACTCCACTCAAAGTGCTTTACACCACCACCACCGATGTGTAGCATTCACCTGGATGATGCAACAGCAGCCATAGTGCACCAGTACGCTCACCACAATCTGCTATCCGGGGGGAAGGAGGACAGAGTGATGAAGCCAATTCATAGATTGTAGGGATTATTAGGAGGCTATGATTGGCTAAGGTCAATGGGATATTTGGCCAGGACACCGGGGTGACACCCCTACTCTTTTAGAAAAATGGCCTGGGATTTTGAATGACCACGGAGTCAGATTTACGTCTCATCCAATGGATGGTGTCTTTTTTTACAGTATAGTGAATCTGTCACTATATTGGGGCATTAGGACCCACATAGACCGCAGGGTGAGCGCCACCTGCTGGCCCCACTGATACCTCTTCCAGCAGCAACCTTAGCTTTCCCAGGAGGTCTCCCATCCAGGTACTAACCAGGCTCACTTCTTCTTAGCTTCATGGGGTCACCAGATGTGAGTTGCAGGGTAATATGGCCGCTGGCTTAAAGAGATGTGGGAGTATGTAACAAGTTTCCCAGTCATGTTGTTGAAACTGATACCCTGGCTTCCTTCAGGAAAGAGCTGACTTAGGTCCTAAGTGAAAAAAGCAATATTCCTCTCTGCTGTATAGAGCACATGTTGAGACATATCTAGCCATCCATGTTCTAACTGTTTTATCCAAAACAGGGTCACTGGGGTGCCCGAGCCTACCCTCGCAAGTTATTGGCACATAGTGGGATACACTCAGGGTGGGGCGCCAGGCCATCACAGGGCATACACTCACACCAGGGTAATTTCCCCAGAAGCACAGTACAGTATGTTTTTGGACTGGAGCATCCAGAGGAAACCCACACAAACAAGGGTAGAGCATTCAAACTCCATGCAAATGGAACTGAGACAAGCGACAATGCTAGCCATTGTTTGACTTATCATTTTATGTAAATAGTATTGAAGTGGAAATGCTTTTCATTCCATGTCAATTTGTGACTTCTAAATAAATGCTGTTATGTCAGCTGTAAGGAGAACCAGAATTTTTTTTTAAATCCCTGGACTTACCCTTGGTCTTTTCCATACAACTCTTGCCATCTCATCTGGTTGTAGCAGACCAAAGCCAATAGAATCTCTGCTTGGTGGGAAAGTCTCATCCACAAATCTCACTCTCTTTATCAGACAGTAGGTGCGCAGCTGTTCAAAGTCTTGGCCACAGAACTTCTCTGGATTGTTAAGAGATCCTTGACCTTCTTGCCTCTGACGATCCCTCATAATGTTCAGACAGACTCCAGGGGGAGGCATTATTGCTTCTCAAGTCTGTGGAGTTAAAATAGGAAGAGTAAAGCTAAAGATGAACATGTGGCGTTTCATCTTTTAATCTAGCATCAAGGAAATAAGTCGGGTTTTATTTTCCTGTTTGGCATTATGAAGCTAGCTGAGGAATATTTCTTTGTTAATTGTATTTTGAGGATACATATCACAAATGTATGATCTTCGTTGTTGTCTGATGTGTGAGTTTTCTTACCAGGGTTAATTTAATTCAATTACATTAAGGCAGGTGAGTCATGGACTGGCATTATGTCATTTCTAAAGGCAAAATGTTTCAATTTGTCATAAAAAAATCTAATGATTAAAATCCATTATTTATTAATAAATCTAATTATTCATGAAATCACAAATTTTATCTTACTTAGATGCCATCATGGCATTCTATGAAGAGTTTCAGAGTTTAAGATGTCAAACATTCCACTGTAGAACTAAAACATAAAATCACACTTGCTTCAAACTTACTGCTCTCAGTTAAACATTTTTTCAACACTTTTTCTCAAATATTGAGCCCAGGTCAGAAATAATTTTGAAACATGTGAGACCTAGAGATATATACTGTACTACAGCTGTTATACAGAATGTGACAGTATGTGAATGATATTAAAAATAAAGTCATTGTGACATTGTGTAGTATATTCAAGTTTTTAATAGCTAAGTTATGACTGGAGTCGGGTGTTGTCCTGTTTTCTGCTTGTGACTACACTGTTGCAGCCCTTACCAGAAATAAGTATACCTGTAGGTAGAATAGGCATAAGATTTCTTATATAGTAAATGATGGATGGATACCTAATTTAATCAGAAACAAAAAAGACATACTGTAAATTGCAAATGTTAACCATTATAATGCAATGCTTTTGTTTATTTGCAGTATATACAATACATTTTTACAGATCTTTAGCCTAACCTGGTAGCCTAAAGTAAACTTGCTAACTGAATAGACCATATGGATTCTGTTCGATTAGGAACAATTCAATTGTTAGGACTAACTTAAAACTTATCATAAGAACATATGAATGTTTACAAATGACCATTTTGTATCTAATAGCTTATTGATCTATCTCATCCAGCTGTTTTTTTAAGGAACCTTGGGTTTCTGTGTTTAAAAACATGGCAGAGTAACTTTTTCCATATTCTTACAATCCTTTGGGTAAAGAAGTAGTTCCCATTTAAATGCAATTCCACATAGTTTTCACTTGTGTTGTCTAGTTTGTGTTTCACTATTCATTCTGACGAAGTGTGTCTCAATGCCTTTAAGAATTTTGAATACTTGTCTCTCTGTTTAAGACTCAGTTCTTTCCCCTTGTGATTAAAATCCAGAATATACTGTACAGTACCTAGTTGCACTTATCAGTTTCTAGAGCACCAATATCTTTTCTGTAATGCAGGGACCAAATACAGTAAGCTCAAAATATTCTAAATGAGACTCTACTAGTACATAATACATTTTTAAGATAACACCCCTTGCTAAGTTTTACTATATATCCTAACGTTTTCCAATCGGAACAGAGGAAGGGCCTTCTTTTCTGTCTGGTCTCTTGGTTTCTGTATCTCTTCTCATGGTTTCTCCAGCCATCTCTATGCTAATCAAGCTAAAGTAGTTTACATTTTTACAACTCTTGAAAAAGGGAAATGTTTGCCTACGATAGGCAAAAATTACATTTTAATAAAATGAGGTAAAGTTCCAAGAAAAACTCCTATGCAAAACAAAAACATTAGAACAAAATAAGACAAAAAAAAAGACTACTTTTCAGTTGGAAGACCTGAAGAATTGAAAGGACAAAATATTTTAAGCTATTATTAACTACCAATAAACAAGTTCACAGCTGATTAGTCAGTATTAATAATATTGCATGACAGGACTTTCTACCCTGCCTTGTGCCCATTGCCTGCTGGGAAAGGCTCCGGTTCAAGGCGGATTTGTGGATTTATCAGTTGAAAGTATTATCACTCCACCAATTTTCTAACCACTTCTTCCGATTCACAGAAACATACGTCTGCCTATTACCTAAACTCTATTCAGCATCTATTATAACTAAAACATTTTTTTAAACTATTTTTGAATAGTGAGCTCTGAAATTGTTTGAACCTAAACCAATTTGAAGTCTTGCAGGATGAACCGGCACTGGGAAAGTACCTGCTCTCAGTATAACTGTGTTCTAGGTCTACAAGAAAATTAGGAGGAAACAGATGACATTGCCGTAAAAAAGCTGTGTAACAGAATGACAAGACCTACCTAGCAAAGTAAACACTTTCTAAGAAAGTCTATACACTGCTCCATTTTCTTTCAATCATAGATCAGTAATATACACTGATTCTCTTAGTAGCATATCAATAAATTGTCTAGAAAATTGTTCTGGAAAAGTGAAGGCTAATTACTGCAGTTGTCAGTTTACATCTGCATTATTAGTATCCTAATTTCTGTCACTTAATGAAATTATGATTAAATAATCAACAATAAAAGTGAGCATTTAAATATATATATATATGCTATATTGATAATAAATATATAACATACTTTACATTTTCCATTGCATCAAAACTTAGTTTCTGAAAACATTGTTTTTGTCTGAATGAGAATCTGAAAGAATACAAAAACCTTACCTGCTTATGCGTAACAGGAATCTGATAAACTCTGAGCAGGCCTTCACCCACCCGTGAACAACAATGTAAAAAAGGTACTTGTGTCTGTCTTCACTGTGCCTTCAGATCTTTAAATGCTTATCAGACAGTCAAAATTGTTAGCATGACATTATCTTCATGAAAACGCAACTCTTGACTGAAGTCTGTTTCCTTGGTTTCTGGCAGAGCACTCTAAAGGTGACTCCTCCCACATGCTCTTCACAATTTTAAAACAGGTTGGTTTAGTTTATTGGAACATAATATATTAGCTCACCTAAACCTTGTTCTTTAACCTGTGGCTATGAAAGTCGTTTCCCATCTCACTACACACATTCATGTTACACCTTACTTTCACTCATGTACTATGTACAGTACTTTATAGAAATTATCTAGAAGATAAAGTATCCACAAATGTATAATATATAAATTGACACAATTAGATACAACAGAACTGAAAGCAAGTTTACAATTATCATCAAAACACAGAGAGACAGGTTCAGAAATAATTTTTATACCCAAGGGTTGAGTGTCACAAATAACTAATAGCTTATTGCAAAGTCACTGTAACAAACAGTTCTTTCCGGACCCTATGCGGACGACACAATCCGAAGAAGTGGGGAAACACTAGGGAAACGTCATGCAGGAATACGGGGCTGAAGACAGGGGGGCGTGTCCAAGGTGCGCTGGTGCACGGGGGAGGTGTGGCCGAGGCGAACAATCCAAAAGAGTAGTCCTTAGAGAGAATCCAAACAAGTGGGTAAGTCCAAAACCAGGAGATCCATCAGAACAAGGAATTAAAACACGAAGGCCGGGTCGGAACCGGCAGACAGGGAACAGGAACAGGAACCGAGATTAAAACCTTAACGGGACCAGGCGCTTCCAGGTCCCGGACTCGCACGGTACGGAAACCAGATGCAGAGCCCGGATGAGCGTCAGCGCCTGGCTTTTAAGGTGGGCTGGGAATAGGAATCAGGTGCGCAGAATAAAGTCTCAAGTGAAAGGGCTGGAGCACCCTTAAGGAGGGGGGACTATAATCGTGACAGTCACTACCTGATTGACTACGATCTGTTATGACCGATTGTTGAATGTTGTATTTTCTGCACTGTCTACTGCACACTGTTGTTTACCATTGTAAAATATTTACTATTGTTTAATATTGTATGTTGTTTTTCAATACTGTATGTTGTATATTCCACTTTGTGTTGTATTGTATATTGGATGATAATGTCTTTTTGCACTACTTTCTTACTATTTTTTATATTGTCTTCACCTTTTGGTAGACTAAGGGAACAAACATGAATAAGAATTCCAATGTACTTATTACAAATGGCAAATAACTTTTGAACTTGAACTAATATTTTTCCTAAATAAAAAAATAAAGTACAGTTTAACCACAAGTAAAACAAAAGGTAAATATACAAATGATTTATTTCAGATTCAACAAATGGTTTAGAATTCAAGGACATATTGAACATGTTTGAATTCTTTCACTTTGTCACAGTCCCAAAAAGCAGACATGCTTCTGCAATCTCTTAGAAATTAGATTCTTAATTGTTTATATACAGACTCATCTTCAACATTATTTTCCATAATTACTCGTTAAAGACTCTGCTGTGAACCATTTCCTAACCTAACCCCATGGCGCTACTGCCCTTGTTGAGCCCTGGCCTCCTCCACGCCTCTCGGTCCTGAGCCAGTCTTCACCATCCTCTCACTCTCAACTTTCTGAGGCCTCCTTCAACATCGTCCATCCATCTCTTGCAGGGACGCCCTTGAAGCTTCCTTCTGGCTTTTGACAGAAGACTATCCGTACCCCTCTGATATCGTTTTTCCACTCTAGATGTCCAAGCCAGCGTAGCCGTGCCGCTCTTACCTCTGCGGTTATTGGGGGATCCTCATACAGCTTGTAGAGCTCGACGTCGGTTCTTATTCGCCGCTCTCCCCCTTCCTGGACTGGCCTGAAGATCTTTCGGAGGATCTTTCACTCCCACGTGTTAAGGAGTTCCGCATCTCTCTTTGTCAGCACCCATGTCACCGCTGCTTAGGTTACCACAGGGTGGATAATGGTCCGATATATCACCTTCAATACCCTCCTGGACAAAAGTCTGGTCTTCATCAGGTCCTGCACACTAAAGTAGCATCGATTTCCTGCATTGATTCTCCCTCTAATTTCCAGACTGATTTCATTTTTCTCAGAGATCAGCGATCCCAGGTATTTAAAAGTACTGACTTTCTCGAACTGGTAGCCCTGGATTTCGAGCATCGCTGGTGATGGTGCCCTTCCTGGTCATCACCATGTACAGTATTTGGTCTTCGCCATATTGATGGTTAGCCCAAGCCTGGTTGAAGCTTCTTCCAGCTGAATAAAGTTTTCTTTAAGGTTTTGGACGTTTCTACCCAGCAAATCGACATCATCCGCATAGGCTAAATACTGCCCCAATCTATTCAGTAATGTTCCTCCTCTGTTGATGTCGATGTTCCGTATCACTAGTTCTAGAACTAAGTTGAATAGTAAGCACGAGAGTGTATCTCCTTGTCTAAGGCCTTGTCTCACCTGAAACTCACGTGATACCTGGTTCTGCACCTTCACCTTAACACTGGTTTTGGTCATGGTCATCTTTACAAGCCTGATCAACTCCTAGCTGTCCCAGCGTCTGGTACAAGTATGCTCTATCAACACAACGCTTGTAATCTACGAATAGTTGATGGACATCAGTGTTATATTCATAGCACTTCTAAAATGCATCTGATAGTGAATATATGATCCATCGTTGACCGATTACATTGAAACTCACACTGGTAGTCTCCAAGGACTTGCGCAGCATGGGCTTCTTAACTACTGTCTAGTACTTTCGAGAAAACCTTATACACAACTTTCAGCAGGGAGATCCCGTAGTAGTTCGAGTAGTCTAGTTTTTACCCCTTTTTGCGAATTGGGCAGACGAGGGCAACGCTCCACTCGTCCGGCATATTTCCTTCCACCCATATCCTGTTTATTAGCTTGTATAGGCTGTGAACTGTTTCCACTTTAAACAAACATTAACATCACAGTTTTCTTTTCATGTGCTCCCATTAAGTAAGATAGAAGAAGGAGCTAATAATATTCTTGTTTCTAGTAATCTAACTTTGGTACCACAAAGTGTGTATACATTCTCACCCTTCAGCACAGAACAGTGTTGGTGTGGTATTATTATAGTTGTGCGGCTATCAGATGGCTTGGTAATAATAATTGTTGCTTTAATTGCTAACACAGAGCATTAACTGATAAAACTTTAAAACACCATTTTATTGTGTTACACGATTGGTATTATAAAACTGAGTCTGTATCAACCATTTCTTATATTCTTATAAAAGGGTGTACTCTACATTATGGGTTCACTATCCCTGTAAGAAGAAGGATTTTTTTCAAAGCAGAGTCCTATATGAAGCAGTAAAAAGACAAAATGAAACTAACTTTCAAACATATATTTGCATCAATAATAAAACTGCAAAAAGAAACTGAAATCTTCATGAAGGTGAAAGTCTAAAGTTTAAAGAATATACCTAGTAATTCAGAAAGCGAAACAGAAAAAAGCACTTGAGATTATACAAATAGCCTTTTCCATTATAAAAATGCATAATAAAACTTCCATATCTATATACAGTAAGTGATAAGAAAGTTGCATGATCTCAAGATACTACAAATGAGAATGTTGTACCACACAGTATATAATATTATAAAGAAGCACAAAGTCAAAACTACAACCATGCTTCTGATTAACTGGGGATTTTTAATGTAGAGAAGGTAACTCCAGTCATTTCTTAGGATTAAGAAGATACAAAATATAATTAGAATAGTCATTAATCAGGAATATTATAAAGTACTCCTGGGTGGCAATAATAACTAATTATGAGTACATTACTATGAGTACATTAATTAGAGTGCTAATTACTAATGACAGTTAAAGTGTAACTGTTAGGCTACAGTGCTAACAACAATAATGGTTGTTTTTTCCAATATTGTAATAACGCTAAGCACACAGCCACACTGAACCCCAAATGTCTTGCACATGAAAGTTCTGAAACTTGTTTTGCTGAATATGTAGTAGGAAGCTCTTGACAGAAGTGTGAATAGAAAATAATTTTACTTGCAAAAATATGATCTGGAGGATTTGGGCTGAAGAACTGATGGAAATGATCTGTTAAGATGTGTGTGATTGTTCCTAGTGTGTGTGTGGCTTTAAATGTGCTTTCAAATGGTGCTTTATGGCAAGAGGAGTTTGCAGCATACTGTAAGTATGATCCTTATGGCTGACATACATGAAATACTGTATACATGTAATGCTGTTAATCAGTAACATATATATATATAGTATGACAAAACATTTTAACATCACAATTTAATAAAAGTGTTAATTTATCAGAATCCTTTTCACAAACTGGTTAACCAGCCTTTTGTATTATAAAATCATCCACAAGACTGAAGGAAGTACTTTTAAATGGAATGAACGGTAATTCTGTGAGAAACGATATATAGGTCAGTTGCCAAGAATAATTATATTGTCAAACAGTTTTTCTAAGCATAGTGACTAAGATAAAGCATTTTTTCAGAGTTAAAAATTCCATACTGATAAGGTGTATTAATTCCAAGGCAGGTGTTTTTCCTGTGAGGTCTTTCTTAAGCAACTGCCTCGTGATTGGAGTCTGACTACTGTATGTCCTGAAAACGATGTCAGTCCATTACAAGCCAGATGCACAACAATAATTGCCAGACCCTTGTTTACCTTATACAGTAATTGTTTATATTTTGATGGTTTTCAGGCCAAGCTATACTGTATGTACTGTAAATGAAAAACAGAATATCAAAGTATAGGATATAGTACATAATTGTTTACATGTGCCTCAGTATCATTCCACCTTTCACATAACTCATACATCTCCTGTGCATATATAATAATATACATAATGTGATTATAAAACATGTTACATCTAAAGAAGGAAAGATTAAAAATCCATTTAAAAAAATATATCTCTCAAAAGTTGTTTTTTTCTTTCAAGAATTAATTATTAAATAATAAGAGGCAGCTGACATCTTTGTCAGTGTTCACATTTGTGACACAATCAAAAGGGATCACCTAGTCTGGCACATGAGGGCCCATGGCCCTGATCAGTAGACAGAAAGGCAGAAGAGTCTTTAACACTTCTCTACTCTACTCTACTGCTGTGAATGAGTAAACATATCCAGTTTGCTTTGTAACAGGTTACCCTTTATCCTGTTGTTTCCTTTGTTTTCTTTATGGCTCATACTGGAGTTACAGTTTCTATATGTATTGTGTACACAGCAAAGGGATCTGATTTTCTATCAGTAAAACCTCTCCTATTGTATTTACTGTGTCACATTATTTTTTAATCTTCTTCTAGTCTAGCTATTGCATCTGAGTGTTACACACTGCAAAAATTAATGTCCCCGAGCCTTACAGTATGTCATTTTGTTATATCTGACTGCCCGGACTTTAGCTGATGGAAATTTACAAAAGCACTCCATAGTGTATTATCACTCATATGTTATTCACTAATGTCATATGCTATCATGGTCAAACAAACACTAATGTTTGAGATTGACTAAAATTAAAAAATATTGTTTGCCTTGAATTCATAGACTGAGTTTCTGTTAATTATTGATAAAATACTAAATATGAGTGACTGCTTGCACTACAGTTTAGAAAAAATATATATTTACAGTATGTTTTATTATGTATGGTGTGTATATAAGAGGTGGCACAGAACTGTATTTTCTGCCCATGTTCATGTGTATTTCCTCCAGATGATCTAGTTTCCGCCCACAGTTCAAAGACATTTCGGTAGGTTAATTGGCTTCTGGGAAAATTACCCTAATGTGAATGTGTGCGTATTTGTGACTGTGTCTTGTGATGGACTGGCGTCCCGCCCAGGGTGTATATTGTCTTGCACCAGTTGCCTGCCAGGATAGGCTCCTGCTTCCCAGTAACCATGAATTTGATGAAGGTGTTAGAAAATGGATGGATGTTGTATATAAAGGGTTTAATGTCCTTTTAACAAAAGAGTTTCTGTATTGAACTGATGATTCTACTAAGCCACTTGCGGTCACACATTGTAATGTTCATGAGAAATAGATAGATACTTTATTGATCCTGTGAGGGAAATTGCAGTGCAACAGCAGCTTAACACAGACAACACAGCCACATTGTAATGAATGATACAATAATAATAATACAATACATACAATACAATCAGTACAGTGAGAAGTGCACTAAGAAGAGTTACTCACAGTCCAGAACACACAAAGAACAAACCAGAACAGAGCAGCACACAAAAAAGTCGTATTGCACAATATGAATATAAATATAAATGTATTGCACAGGTCCCTGGCATATATTGCACAAAAACGGTTGTAAATGGGAAAAGAAAAAGAATAGATGTATCAGTTTACTGTTTAGTCCAGAAACAGGTTACTGTCAATGTTGCCTTTGCCCAGACGCAAGGTGGATGCGTTGTACAGTCTTATGGCAGAAGGCAAGAATGACCTCCTGTAGCGCTCCCTGTCGCACCGTGGATGGATCAGTCTATTGCTGAATGTGCTCTTCATTTCTACAAGCATGTCATAGAGGGGATGGGAGACGTTGTCCATGATGGCCTCTAGTTTGGAAACCATTCTCCTCCCAATCACTACCTCCAGGGGGTCCAGGTCAGACCCAATGACAGAGCTTGCTCTCCTGATGAGCTTGTTCAGCCTGTTAGAATCCACTGCTCTAATCCCAGAGCCCCAGCATACCACCATGTAGAAAATGGCGCTCGCCACCACCGACTGATAGAACATATGTAGCATCTTACTACACACATTGAAGGACCTGAGCCTCCTCAAGAAGTAAAGTCGGCTCTCACCCTTCTTGTAAATGGCCTCGATGTTCTTAGACCATTCCAGTCTATTATCGATGTGCACTCCCAGGTACATGTACGAGTCCACCATCTCCACGCCACTCCCATAGATGTAGACAGGAGTAGGTTTGACCTTTTTCCTCCTGAAATCTACCACCAGTTCCTTCGTCTTTGTTACATTCAATTGCAGGTGGTTCTCCCCACACCACTGCACAAAGGTGCTGACCAGTCCTCTGCACTCTTCCTCCTGCCCACCCTTGATACATCCCACAATTGCAGAGTCATCTGAAAACTTCTGCAGGCGGCATGACTTTGAGTTGTATTTAAAGTCCGAGGTATAGAGGGTGAAGAGGAATGGAGAAAGAACCGTCCCCTGAGGAGCCCCTGTGTTACTTACTATTGTTCAGACACACAGTTCTGAAGTCTCACAGACTGTGGTCTGCCTGTCAGGTAGTCAGTGATCTACGAGATCATGGAGGCATCGACTTGCATCTCCTCCAGCTTCCTCCTTAGAAGTAAGGGCTGGATGGTATTGAAGGCACTGGAGAAGTCGAAAAACATAATCCTTATGGTGTTGCCAGCCTTGTCCAGGTGTAAGTAGGCCCTTTGCAGCATGTAGATGATTGCATCCTCCACACCAACACTGGGCTGGTAGGCAAACTGTAGGGTGTCCAGTGATGAGCTAACCAGGGGTCTCAGGTGGGATAAGACCAGCCTCTCCACTGTCTTCATGATGTGAGAAGTCAGTGCACCTGGTCTGTAGTCATTGAGAACAGAGGGGCGCCCTGTCTTTGGTACCGGGACCAGGCATGATGTCTTCCAGAGCACAGGGACTTGTGCAGGCTTGGGTTGAATAGTCGCTGGAGCACTCCACTCAGCTGGTCAGCACAAGCCCTCAGAACTCTGGGACTGACATCATCTGCTCCTGTGGCCTTACCCTGGTGCAGCCTCTTCAGCTCCCTCTTCACCTGGTCAGCTGTGATGGTCAGCCTGGCCTGGGGGATGGTACTCATAGCGCTTTCAGTGCTGCAAGTGTTAATGGCAGAGGTGTTCGAGAGTGGCAGCTGTGGGGGATGGGGGGTGAGTACCTGTCGGGGGTTTTAGCTGTTGTATCCCCCCACATGATTGTGGGGGGATGGAGGAGGTGTTGGGCAGTCGCAGATGTGAAGGGTTAGGGAGGGTGTGGCTACGGGGGATGGGTGTTGAGCCACAGAAGGCCCTGAATCAAACCTGTTAAAAAACTGGTTCAACTCGTTGGCCATCTCCAGGTTCCCCTCCGTTGCACCCCCAGCCTGTTTGAAGCCAGTGATCTCTCTCATGCTGCTCCATACGTCCCTCACCTTATTCCTTTGCAGCTTGTCCTATACATTCCTCCTGTAGGCGTCCTTGCTCACTCTTAACTTCTGCTTTTGCTCCCTCTGTACACGCTTGACATCTTCCTTATCCCCCCCTCCTAAAGGCTCTCTTCTTGTCATTCAGAAAAGCCTTCAGGTCGCTAGTGATCCAGGGTTTGTTATTGGAAAAGCAGTGTACGTCTTTGGTGGGGATGGTGTTATCTACGCAGAAGTTAATGTAGTCATAGAAAATGAAATAACATGATTCATTTTGCTCTGAGACAATAACCACTGTACATTGCGTGGGCAAACTGCAGTGTGAAAACAGTGACATTTTGATTGGCATTTTGCTTCGGTTGAGACACCTATGAGATCGTTTCTCAACATTTGTGTTAACATACTGTGACTTGTTACAGAATAAAAATTTACCGAAAATAATTCTACCTCTACCTCAAATTGCAATAACTGCATTATTTTAGTATTTTCCATCCCTTTATTTACACATAACAAGCCACTAAAAATGTAATATATAATGAATGAAGCCGAGTATGCTTAAATTTGGCTATATTTATTTGATTTGAGTAAGTTTGATGTCGTTGAAACTGATACTCTCACTTCCTACAGGAGAGAATTGAATGAGGTCTTTCAATCAATTAACTACTGAAAAAAAAACACTGTAAAATCTGAATCTCACATTTGGAAATAAGTGTATTATGGCACAAAATGTTACCAGAAATATAGACATGAGATTTTCTCAGATAGGTTATGTGTTTTTTGGAGTACATTATATATGTATTTTCATTTTCTAGCAATTATATTCTTCTCTGCAGTATAGAGAACATGTTGAGACATATCTATCCATCCATCCATTTTGTAACTACCTAACTATCCAGCGAGGTAGCGATGGAACTGGAGCCTATCCCAGAAAGCAACAGGACTGTAGGTGTGATAGGAGCTGCCACTGTGGCTTGCCAGGAAATACAAAGAGACAGCCTTAGAAAGTTATTCTTGTGATACATGGAAATGAAAGGCTGCTTAAAACAAAAAAATATGCAGTCAAAATGTTTAGTAGGAAGGTGAATTACCACAATCTTGCACCTAAAAAAGAAAACATTTTCTGGGTTTACATGCACTTTACAAACTCCAACTTGGTGAGAAAACAAAGAAGCAATGTACAGTATAAGTCATACACATTGCTCAAGCCGCAAGAGGCATGAGCTGCAATTTGGCGATTTGCCACTTTAAAATGGACTATGGACTGTGTACATCAGTTACATATCTTCCTGACTGACCTATTTCAGGTCATAACTCTTAGCCATCTCTATAGAATCCTGTCCACACCTACTCATCATAAAATAATTAGTGAACTAAAAAGACACAGAGAATAACATAAATCAATTAAGCCAAGCTAACAGCTAGAAAAATACTTTAAATATTGTATATGTGTGTGTGTATGAGGCAATTGCTACAGCGTATCAAAGTGTCTACGCCTAGCAGACTGTGTGTGATCTTGTGTATATAGCATATTATGTCCCAATGACAACTTCTGGGATCACCGGTGGAAATACGTCAGCACAGTAACAGCTATGGATGCCAACACACTTCAGCATAGTGGGAAATGCATCAAACCAATTATAAGCATCAGGGAGCCCTACACAGGTAGCGCCATGACTGAAATTCAAAAGGTTGCATAACTACAGATTACAGAAATATCAGCCCCTAGAATAATGGGAGGGGCTTAGTTTTCTGGTGATTCCTGGTTCTGTGTCTTATTTTGTTATAAACAAACACAAGCTATAGGCTCCAGGCCACAGCTACCCTGAATTAGATTAGCATTTATTGAAAGTGATGTGATAAGTGTGAACAATGAAGGGGAAATGTGGTTTGTGTAAGGTAACAAACTTGGCAGCTGTATTACAATTGTGCAAGGGACATTCAGTACTAAAGCTTGGAATCAGCTTGTTATTGAAAGCAGTTTTACATACTGTTATATTGTTACTTTGTATAGACCATGTTTTCAGATGTGTGCTCCACCCATTGTTCAGGAAACATCCATGTCAACATAATCTTCTAAGCTTTCGACATGATAGTGCTTGCCCCTCAAATCCTTCTGCGTCATTCTGATATCAGTGTGATGCACTGGACCATTATCCCTATTTCAGGCTTTACAAAACTCAATTTTCTTTTAATTTTTAACAATACTTGTCCTGACATGTGATTGTGTCTATATGTTTTGGTTCCAGCTGGGCTGTTATTTAATTATGCTTACTGGACCTTTAATTGACTATTTTTTAAATCAATTCAGCTCTTAGATAGTAGGATAAGAGTTACAAACTAGTATGCAGTCTGTGCCAAATAGAGTTTCAGAGCTCTATTATTTAGTTTTAGTATTGAAGTAAAATTTACTGAATGATTCTGTACATTACCAAGAAGGCTTATTAGTGGAGTTTGTGACTGTGTTTTTGTGCCTCATAAATTGATAATCAATTAGATATCATCTGTGTCTCCAACCCTCTTGGAAGTTCAAATTCAGTCAATTTTTATACAGTAAATAGCCTTTAAATTCCCAGTTTCTAAAAGCCTGAAACAAGCAGCTGTAATGATGAACCATTAAACAGGTAGAATGTTCAATTAAGTAATTTAGTAACCATTTGGAATAAAAATCTGAATATCCCTGAGCCCTTAAGGATCAGTGTTCTCATTTTTTGAACTAATACTTGCTTAATTGATAAAGTTTTCCACCCATGTGAACATTGTTACTGAAACTATAACCTGAATATGGAAAATGGTTAAAATAAAGACATTTAGTAAGTTAAGATATAACTAATTAAGAGCTCAGTTGGCATAACAAATAGAAGAAAAGACATTTCGGGAACAAAATTGTACACTGTTGTAATATAATGTGTATAATAACCTGCATAATATTTAACGCAATAGTATGTAAAGTAGATCTAATTTCTTATGATTTATTTCATTTATATATAGATTGATTCCATATTAACTGGAATTTAGCATACACCTAGGAATTAATTATTATTAATTAATATATTTTTGGTTTCTTTATGCTTCTCTTTCTCTGAACTACAATACTTACAGTATGTTGTACCTAAAATGGCTGATTGTTCAAGATTAATGACATTCAGCATATGACCACTAGATGGTATCTTAGCCGTATTTAATCTGTCGAAAGCGAAGGTAAGGTAACATGGTTCGGTTAGTAAGTATTGCTACAGTAGGGTAGTATTACATCGAATTACCTACGTTTTCAAAGAATGGTATCATGATTAATACTTAATCACAGCATTTATGTCTTCCACCATCACTGAAAGACATAAGTGCTCACATTTCTAATCACCTACAGATAGGAGTGTTTTTTTTTTCCTTTTAATTGCAAACACCAACTTTCCCTCTATAGAAAGATTTATTATGAGAGCAATTGAAAGCTCAGCACTTGTTGCGCTGTTGTTTTTGTGGAGCCCTTGCACAGAAAAGAGAAACTGCAGGGCTGGGAGATGACTTCGTGTTTGGCCTTTGTTGTTTTTAATGTACAGTGCCATGATTTAGGATACATATTCTCATTGAGACATACAATAGAAACTCTCAGCTACAAGAGTAGGGCTGTAACCATTATTCCTCGCAGCTGCCCTAAAGCTAGATACAAAATTGAAGCTCTGATTCTCTTAAATAGTGCTTGAATTTGCCTGTTTCATATAATCTATTCTCTGTTATTTCCGTGACAGCTTTTGTCCATCCTGTAACACATCATCAATGGTAAATACCTGCTTAAATAATTAGTTTGGTTTAAGCAATCAGCTTTGAAATTAAAAACGAAGGGGAATGATCTCTGGAAAAAGAAAGGAAACCTAACCATCTAAAGCCCCTGACTTCCCAGCTTGGAGCAGTTTGTGTGGTTTGAGTAGTATTGTCATTTTTCTATTGTAAAATCTTACAGTCAAATGGGTTCATGTAATATTTTTATTTGGTTTATAAAGTTTAAGCCTCTGGATATATTCCAAAAGCTTTCTTTTTCTGCACTACTTTGATCTCCTTGAATCACTGAACTTAAGTTTAGTTCTTCAAAAGGACATATTATCACCCCCCAACTATTAAACAGAAAAGTAAGTTTACAGTATGAAATTTTGAAAGTTACAAAGTAACCTTACAAACCGCAATTTTACTACAAATTACAAATATGAATTAATGGGGTTATACATGTTGATTGGATGTTAGAATGTTTTTCAAAGTAAAAGCTCAATGTTACCTGTGTCCATTTCAGAGTCTTGAGCACATACGTGGAAACTGTCTTAAACAGATATAAAATATATTCCAAGAAAGTAAGGTTTCAGAAAAAAAATGTACTTGTTTGTTTCTTCGGATAATGAGCATTAATGCTATGACAATCTTAATAATAATAATAATAATAATAATAATAATAATAATAATAATAATAATAATAATAATAATAATAATAGTAATAATACCAAACCATCTTAAAAAGGTAAATAAGCAAGAGCATTCAAATTATGTATTACAAATTCCAACATGTAGCGGTCTATTTTCTGTAAGAAAGCTATTATGGCCACTGTACTTTTAACTGTTTAAGTTGAACAAAAGAAAACCTAACAAGTAAGGAATTTCTGGAGTGGTTCACTGGTGCAAATATTTTCTATGGGTGGAAACCACATTTTCTTTTATTTCTGCAAAAATGGCTAACGTGTTTTAGGCTTTGCATGTCAAATGTCAATATCATACCCACATTTCTCTTAATTGTCATGATCCTGGAAGAAAAGGAGGCATTTCTGCTACAATAATCTCAATTTGCTCTCTTCCCCTGTGTGGATTTCTTTTGTTGCCGTAGCAGGACTTTCTCAAACTCATTAGCTTTTCTTCCAAATGTACACATGCCTCATTTCATTACAAATAACCATGCACGGAAACTGGCTTGTTTGGGTTAGTTCTACTGAAATCCATCAGGCTACTTATGAAAACTGTAAAATAAAATCCATTTAAACGTGAAAATAATGTTGTGCTTTTCAGACTGTATTAGAGTGGTGAAAGGTGTAGGCTACTTAATGCTTTTATTCCTTTATTTTCTACACTTTACAAGTTCAAAGCCTAATTTTATATTGGCTCCTGTGGTTGCTGTCTGATCTAAAATCTTAAGCAATTTGAGTCCTTCAGGGTAATTTGCAACCAGTATGTTTCATTATAAATATATGAAAAAAGGGGATTTTTTACTGTTCTGTTTACATATGGCTTTCCCCTGAGCCTCCCTTCTCTTTTGTGTTTTGTTAAGACCCTTCCTGAGTTTACAAGGTAAAAGAAGGGCAATCCAGCTCTCTCCCACAGCAGGAAAACTACAGGGGGCCCTTTCACTGTCTTGGTGCTGTGCCAGGTGTGCTGTGCCAGGTGTGCTATGCTGACGCTTGTGTGTCTTTCTTAATAGAATGCACTGAGCAGAATTCCTGTGTGAGCCTTCTTCACTGCTGGAGGTCACAGTGTTTGCCGCAGAATTCTTGGCTCATCAAGTTTTTGGAAAAGATTGGACCCTACATTTCATAAAATATGCCAGCTTGACTTTGGAGATGAAAGTCTTAACATACCTCTTGAAAGCTGGGACTTTTAATAGTATATTGATTGTTTACTGATTTAACCTGCCCACAGTAGAACTATATTCCATGACTGGCTCATCATCAAGAATGCTGAAAGTCGTCCAGCTGTGGTCCAACTTGATTCCTGGAAGAGGAGCTGCTGGATCCACACCTGTAGATGAACTCTCCACTCACGGGCCCTTGAGTTTAGAGAAAGGCCTGCCTTACCAAATCTGCCAAGTATAACAAGGGTGGAAACCACAAAGACTCAACAGCTGTCCTAAAACTCACAATGTTTAAGAAAACCTAGTAAAATATATCCAATTTCCAGCCCTTTAAGAAAGCAGAAGCTTCAAAATACAACATGAAGTGGATTGTTCAAATATATGGGGAGCCCTGCTTGAGTACTGTATTGGAGCAGTCTGTGTCCATTTACTCTATCATTTTCATGTAAAGACTTTTACTCCATAAGACGACAGCCTTGAGAGGGTTCAAAATCACTGACTGGAATGGAAAATGAGAAGTACCAGCACCCAGTAAGTGAAACGCAAATAGCATTTCTTCTATCAAATTCATCCTTAATAATTCCTTATTATATTAAATACAGTGTGTCATTGGGGATAACACATTTAACTCACACCATTGTGACATCCTATTACTTGATAATGAATACCTCTAGACCTTCCATCTTTTTTATAGCTTCAAAATACAACATGAAGTGGATTGTTCAAATATATGGGGAGCCCTGCTTGAGTACTGTATTGGAGCAGTCTGTGTCCATTTACTCTATCATTTTCATGTAAAGACTTTTACTCCATAAGACGACAGCCTTGAGAGGGTTCAAAATCACTGACTGGAATGGAAAATGAAAGTCCATGGATGCAACACAAGATTTTTAATGTGAATTGAATGGGTGTATTTTAACTACTTTGAAGATATTGATGCTTTAAATACTCAGATTAGATCTTCATCCCCAACCATTCAGACAAGCACCCATTACATATCCCACTTCTGGTATGCTCATTGTGATTAAAGTTTGCTTTCATTAAGATAGCTAAAGGCTTATAATATGTGCTACAAATGAGAAAACTGTGGTGTCCATGAATTACATCACACCATCTCAATTGACTAGAAGGCAATAACAATATTTTGATTGCGTCTCATTTCTTATAGGTTTTGGAGTTGAAAAGATACATATTTACGAGGCATTTTCTTATAGTGAAACTACACTTACAGTAGCATCAAGTAGCTGAAAACAGTCATTTTAATTGAAAAACGTGAGACCTCAAGAAAACAGCCTTAATCGTAGTGACTGAATAAACCAGAGCCATGACCTGGAACAAAAAGTTTTTGTTACCTAAATCACAACTGAATGGGGGATAATTTTGAATGGTTACAAATGTCTGTCTAGTATGCACTTAAACATTACATTACATTTATGCTCCATAGTAACAGAAGAATCAAGATAAATAATCCAAATGTATTTTTCTGATTCTTAACTTGCAGTGAATGTTTCTATATTAAGCAATACTGGAGAGTGGGAATGTTAAAGATATCAATGAAACTTGAATCTGCATGGCACCCATGCTAAAACTGGTCAAGTTCCACTGGCATATCAAGTATTCTTTCTCCACAGTATTGCTAACAATTTTGCTTTCACTCTGAAACTTGTAATGCTGTGGATTTATTTAGTTAATATTTTATTATTCATGATACTGGTATTGGGTATATTAGAATAATAATTCAATCCACTCAGAGCACTTTATGAAGTAATGGGGACTCCCTTCCACCACCACCAATGTGTAGCACCTACCTGTATGATGCAATAGCAGCCAAAGTGTGCCAGTACACTTACCACACATCAGCTAACAGTGGGGAGGAGAACAGAGTAATGAAGCCAGTTCATAGACGGGGATTATTAGGGGGCTATGATTGGTAAAGGCCAGAGGGAAATTTGGCCAGTACAACAGGGTACTAACACCTCCTCCAGCAGCAACCTTAGCTTTCCCAAGAGGTCTCCCATCCAGGGACTGGCCAGTCTTACACCTGCTTAGCTTCAGAGGGTTGCCAGTTGGGAGTTGCATATTGATATAGCTGGTGTTTGTATAGTTTGTATAGAAAGTCTGTTGTTTGTTTTACCTTAAAATTGCACCAACATATGTTATTAATGAAGTTCTCTGATTGCTCTGCAGTGTAAATTCAGAAGTACAAAGTTGTACATTAAAAGTTATACATTAAGAAGTACCAGCACCCAGTAAGTGAAACGCAAATAGCATTTCTTCTATCAAATTCATCCTTAATAATTCCTTATTATATTAAATACAGTGTGTCATTGGGGATAACACATTTAACTCACACCATTGTGACATCCTATTACTTGATAATGAATACCTCTAGACCTTCCATCTTTTTTATAGCTGCTTTACCCGATACAGGGTTGTGGGGGAGCCTCTGTCAGCAAGCAACAGACACACACTAGAATACACCCTGGATGGGACAGCAGCCTATCATAGTGCACACACGCACACAGTGTCGCACCAGAAGCATTTTTTCCTGTCAATTAACCTATTACTATACCATTGGACTGTGGGAGGAAAGTGGAGACATGGAAGAAAACCACTAGAAGTTCTTCCAAACACTGGGAGAATATACAGGTCCAGAACTGAACTCAAGGCCCCAGTGCTGTAAGGCACCAATGCTGACCACAGTGTCACCATGCCGCCCCACCTCTAGATTAGTGTTAAAATGTTACAGGCTATAGTAATGTAATATTTACATTACATTGTAACATTTATAATGAAACTGATGTTTCTAATTGCTAAAAAGGACAATACCACTGGTAGTGGGAATATTATGGCACAAATTAAAGTGTAATAGAATGTTGATGTTCTGTTGTTCTTATTTACTTTTATTGGTTTTTGTGTTCTTTGTTAAAATAAACAATAGTAATTGTTTGTTTCATGTACAGTCTTCTAGGGAAAAAAATGCTACCCTCATGATTAACAAAGTAATGTTGAAACACACTTGGATTGTGAGTTACACTAAAGGGCTCAATGGTACTGGCCTTGACCCCTACCTGTCTTTTCCCATCCATCTGTAAAGAATGTGTGTGTCTGTTACTCATCATTACTGGACTAGTTTGTACAAAATACAAACTAGATCTGACTGTTTTTCTGTGGCTGATTCTATCTGTAGACCTCTTAAAACCAGCCCTGTGGTTTTACTGCCCTTAATAAAAAACATTGCACACATATCCAGTGACTGCGAATGGCTAAAACCCATTGGCAGAGATTTAAAGTGATACATCACCTTTTCCCAGCTGAAATCATGGTTGTATTATCGTTAGGATTTCTAGAACTTGAGCCATAACTAAAACTGTTTCATCCACCTTACGTTTAGGGCATTGTAGACAGCCATTAAAGAAGCTATTGTTTCAAGGCTGTTGTGTCTATAGTTTTTGCTGATATTACCTTCTGGGTATTCATGATTGAGGACACACAGATTTTCAAAAACAACAGAATAAAACATTAATAAAAGCAGCCTCAAATTGCAGATTAATTGATGTCGAACTTTGGGTAAATGAAACAAAAAAAAGAAAGGAGTGCAGCAACGTATAAAATTGAGTGTGGACTGCAGAGTCAAACACTAATGCTAGTGGAATTGCCTGAGGGCATGCAGCCTACCTTGAAATGGTGAGGACGGAGGCAATAAACTCAGGTTTCAGATTCCATAGGTATTAAACACTGACTTCAACATCGAGTTGGTCTATTACTTTAATTTCATTTGCATTCTAGCGCATGTAATTAAATTAATTCACAGTTTCCCATATCTTCAGGAATCTGTCGTTTCATTCCTTTTATTTAAATGGTGAACTGATGCTTTTGAGAGCTGCCATTAAGGACAGCTGACTCATATGGCTCTTATTATACTTTTCAACCACATTAATAACATTTATATGGCACTGTAAAACATATTGTACATTTTTGTGGATATGTCAGTTGTTGCAGCTACCCTTCTTACAAGTTGAATGCTTTAATTTAAGTCATTTTGTTGATAATGGTAACATTCGTTTCACATATCTCTGACATATCAGACTAATACAGGAAAATATGAAAGAGTGAAATAAAACAGAAATTTTATTTCTATGCAGACAGAATGTTTAGCTCAAAATTTGTTTGCAGAACCGTGGGGAAAATTGAGACTGACAGCAGAGACATGTTACTTGCCAAATAAAAATGTTACATTGCTTGAAACAAAGGAGCTTTGTATGAGTACAAATATAGCCAGATCTTTAATTTCTGTTTCTGCTTTTTGCAAAAGCTAGTTAATTTAGGAGTCTTGTAAAGTGTGGTTCTCTTATTTCAACTGATTTGAAAGATAGAACAGGTGATTCTTTTACACACAAACATAAGTATATCACAATGGTCAAACAAGAAATAGCCAGGAAATGAGATATAGAAATACTATTACCAGTATTGTGCTAGTAAAACAAATAATACTAGTGTAGTATTAGTATAGGTTAGTAAAGAGACATGAGGAGCTTCTCTGTGAAAATAGAGACTCTGTCTCTTGTGGCAAGTGCTTTGGCATCTGGCTCCCACCAGTAGACAACCATCTTTTGCAATCGTTTGCTAACCCCCCTCAAAAACCGCTCCTAAGTGTACACCACCGATTGTGTATTTGTTTGTTTTTTAAAGTCACACTTAACCCAGCATTGATTACCTGAAATATCCTGAGAATACATTGAAACTACTAGTTTTATCACAGCACTGTATGTTTACTGAGGTTACTCTAATTTACTGAGGTAACTCTTATTATGCATGTCTATAGAAAAATAAAGCATACTTATTATAGCAATAAAAACAATATAATTTCCCATTACATAAAGTCCCTGTGACTACAGTAATGTATAAGAACTCAAAAGGTGTATTTCTAGGGTGGACACTTGGTGCCATAATTCCAGAGGACTGACAGACAGAACAGGGTTTTACTCTTAGCTCTCTGACCACAGGAAATGAAACAATTCTGCAATTCAGTCACTTAACCACCAATGTGATTAAACTATGCATTTTCAGCTAAAGATGAGCTGATCCACTGACACACTGCGTCACATTCTATAATAGAGCTCAGAGCCTGGTGCATCAGAATTCAGATTTCCTGCACAGAATATGGGTCTAAATCTCAGGACACAGGCTTCAGAGGAAGAGGAAGATGATGGATGATGATGTTCTTTCTCTATTTCTTTTCCTATTCTGTCTTCCTGTCTCCCTTCTTGTCTGCTTTTGTCTGTATGTGTTCCTGTATTCATACTATGGTCCATCCCTATGGAGAATAGATTAATGACCTCACAAATAATGCCCTGTCAATGTTAAATGTTTATTCTTTAATTTGGCATTCTTAATGATTCACAGTGAAGTGTGTTAACCTAAATAATTTAATATTACTCATTTTATCACTTGTGTCTTCCTCAGTGTTTTCTGGACTCCTGGCCCAAGGACAGTTACATAAAATAGTTTAACAATACGCTTTATTCCTAACCTGCTGAGTAATGCAATCTAGCTGAGAAGTGCAAATGTCTCTAACTCTAGCCGACTGTCCCTAGTCACAACAAGGTCTGTAAAGAACTGGCAGTAACAAAAAAGGAGAAAATTCTATTGAGAAGCTTTCAATGCATTTACCACTTTCTATAGCAAATAACAATCTGTTATGAAATTATAACATACCACTACACAGAGCACATTTTAGACATCAAGAGACACAAAAAGCCAACATAAAGTAAAAACCTAAATAACAGGAATAAGAATATAACATACAGTACTCATCTATAAAAAAACAATGCATTTTTACGTTTCACAGCCTTCCTATTCTCATTAGGCCTTAAACCTTGACTATAGCAGTAAAAAATAATTTCTTTCAACAACAGTTAAAGTTTCCCATTATTGTTTCCCTTTACTCCCTGGCACAAAAAAGAGCTATTTCCTATTAAGCAACAGTACCTAAAGATACTAATGCCCATCATATTCCTTTGTGGGTAAGAGCTCCTGTGTTTTGTAAATTCAGCGTTTTTATAACATCTATTTACTATGTTAGATCTGTACCTATGTTAAGATGTTCAGTCATCAGTTTGTTGACGCCATCTACTATACTTTGGTAGTGAGACCACACAGAGAAATCTTACTGTGATGTTGTAATGAATACGGTCGACATACAGGTTGTGTGAGCCGGTTGCAGTGTGGTGACGGCACCGCCCTCTATTCCCCTGTGCATAACAGGGGTGTTGGCCGCCCGTGCTGAAGAAGGCCTCCTTAAGCTCAGCCGGCAAGACCCCTACTGAGTGACGCCAGAGACCCGGGTTTGAGCCCATGTGGTAAGGGACGAACTGGGGCGGGAGTGGTGAGGGCACAAGCCCAAGCACCTGAATTCGCTACAGTATTAATACAGTGTGAGGGTAGATACTGTTTAGCTGTTGGATTTAGTAGGTTCGTAGCCCCGTAGGCATAAGTAAATTAATTCTATACATCCAAGGTATAAATCGCACTAGGAAAAAAATAACACAACAATTTCCACTTTTAAATTTGTTTTGTTAGCCCTGGAATGGTATTATTAGCTTTGATTATTGACATGTGTTCGTGAGGGGTTAAATAATAATCCCATCCAATCATTAAGTGATATGAACAATACGTAAAACGTTCTGTAGAAATTAAACATAGTAAACGTAGCTGCCCATTTTGATAGAGAGGGAAAAATAAATTAAACAGACCTCAAAAAAGAGCAAAGCTTTGTTTCTGTTTTGTTATATAAAACTTATAAAAGCCTCACCCAATCTTACCACTGCTGTGTCTCTGTACCTGTTTACCATATTTCTGCCCATTTAAAGACCACATTTCACTGCACCACCCCTTACAATGCCAGATGAGCCAACTTCAAATAATGCTATTCACAGATTTATCTGTTTTAATAATATTAAGTATTTAAGTGTTTAACAAGACGAAATTGAGAATCCAGACAAATTTAGTTTGATTCCAGACATGGATTACATCTACAGGGCCAAAGCTTTTGACATGCCTCTTGGAAATCAGAATGAAAATCTGACCCTACTGTTTGTTTACCTAGACTATTCATTATTATTCATGCTTACTGGTGTGGTTTGCAGGCGCTCCAGGCCTGGAGAACAAAAACAATTCTTCAATAAATGGAATATAAAATATCCAACTTATCCCTGTACCAATGCCTTTTTCTTTATAAAAGATTAAAAACATATAGAATATCAAATGTACCATAGTGTATGAAGATACAGTAACCACATTAGAGTAGTCAATAATAAAGAAATAATGCAGTGATGGAAAGGGAAAGGGAAAACTATGTTCTAATCAGAAAACAGTAACGGCTTTACTTTTCAATTTACTCTCACCCCATGCCCTTTAACTAGAGTGTTTTCATCCAGCTCTTGAGAGCTGCTTTTTATTTAATATCCATCCATCCATTTTCTAACCACTGTATCCAATACAGGGTTACTGGAAAGCCAGAGCAAGAATCTATCCCAGAAAGCAATGGGGTACACCCTGGATTGTACACCAGTCAATTGTAGGGCACACGCAAACACAGACACAAACACGCACACACTCACACCAGGGCCAATTTTCACAGAAAACCAAGTAACCTACTTGTCACGCCCAGTACACCTAGAGGGTGCTCTACTTCTGTCCTGTTCCTAGTTCCCTGTGATTATTCACGTCTTTCTGGTGTGTCTTGTTGTGTAGCCTATTTACTTCCTGTGTCTGCTCTGCTCCTCGCTCAGCATTGAGGGTACATATGTCCTAGCACCAGGTCACCCCACGTCTGTGGCCTGAGGGCATAGGTTTCTTTCTGACATTGTCTGACCCCCTAAGCCTGGGCTAACCCCCGTGTTGCCCCCTTTTCACTATGCATAGGGTCTTCTCCTTGCTATTCCACGGCTTGCCCTTCTGACATCCGTGACACTACCAGCATGTCTTTGAACTTGAGCACCCAGATGAATCCCGTGTGAACACGACAAGAATATACAAAACACAGATACTGTAGCACCACAGGTTGGCAATTGAACTAGGGGCCCCAATACTGCGAGGCAGCAATGTTAGACATTGTGCTTCATGTTTTATTTTAGTGTGCTGCATGGGAATGAAAATTGTGTGGCCTGTCTTTTAAGCTTTCTGCAATAACAAAGAGCTTTCCACTAGAGGCCATCAAAATGCCCCTATTATTTATAAATAGACTCATTGGGTGTTACTTAATTAGTTATATTATTTGTGGAAGGCTAAATTTCACATTCTCACTTTGTAATTAACAAGGATTAGGTATATAAGGGGCTTTCATGTCATTAGTGGCTAATAAGGTTGTAGAGTCTTTAAAGATTCTGCTAATTAAACCTCCTGCACTTTACTTCACCCAGTTTTTCCGTGATTTTAAAACTGGAGCCAGCATGCTTAAGAGTGAGGTCTGTCACAGCAAACAAATCAGATAACGATAAATTCAGCTAAAAGTCTGGAAGAATGTATATCCTGCTAGAACTTAATTCATTTATAACTAATATCCTAAACAAGAATGTCTGGAAGGATTTCTAACCAACATAGCTTGATATATTAATCTTATTTGCCAGGCACTTCAGTAAGGTAAGAAGTGACTTGTCCCTTTATTTTCTTTCCAAATAATTGTTATTACTTTCATAGACAGTAATAGACTGTGGCAGCATACACAATCTCTGTTCCACCTCTAAGACCCAAATGAGTCAGTAACATACACAAATACCATTGTTGAATAGACAGCATTTGAACTTCAGTGTCATGAGTTTGAGCCAATTCCATCTCCCCTGTGCAGCTTACCTTACAAAACTAGACTAGCTACATGCAGTATGACTACTAGTAAAAATACTGACATACCTTAGGAAAAAAATCTATTGTGAAGAAGAAATTATTGCATTAGAGAGCACAAGAAACTAAATTCTCTGACTACTAGTTTTCTAAACAGCAAAATATGTACTATGATAAAATCTAAGGACATTTGCAGTACATTTATTGTTCCTTGCAAACAAAAGGGCACTCTTTTTTTTCTTTTTCATTCTTAACTTTTCTGCCCTTCTAATGTTTTTTTTTTCATTTGTATCCCCCTCCACTTTTTTGCCTCAGAATTTTGTTCTCCTCCATTTCATGAAGTCTCCATGACTTTTTTCTTTTATTAAAACCTCTAAAAACATATTCTTTAAAACACTTCCAAAACTGATTGAATAGATCATTAACATCAGAAGCTTGTGTCTTAATGCAAGACTATTCACCACCTGTGAATATGAAACCAAATAAATAATTAGACAGGAACGTGCAGCATGAATATTCAACCTACTGTATTTTCCAGTAAAGCAACATATTAGATCCATATGGATTTGGTAGTATGGTGTAAATATTAAATACATTTTCAAAAATATTTGTAAGAGATACATTTTTTTTTTTTATGTTTCATTAGTCATAGACTGCAGATCAAGCATGGTGGATTCCTTAAAATGTTTTAGAATTTAGACAAATCTGACAAAACTGAAATTTAATCAAACTAAACTAAATGGTTAAATTTTGCTTCAATATTAAGTTGACTATTAAAGATAATCCTTTTTAAAATATTATAATGTTTAAGGCTTGAAATATGTGTCATTTTCTGGTGCCTCATATGAACAGAGAGCAAACCATTTTACGGAGATTGCTGAGCAATATAATATACATAGAGGTCTTGTTCCTTATTTGTTCACTGTATTAAATCTTTTTATCTTCTCAGACTGTAAAAAATGCAATGACATTTATAAAATGGCTGAAAATCAAATGAAAAATTGAAGTTTTATGTTTAAAAAACACACTCTTCTTTGTGTACATTTCTGTTACAGAGTACAAAATAAATTAGTCGTCTCCCTACTTTAACTGAGAAAGTGGAATTTATTTGCTTAAAATGTTACATCTGTATGATTTTTTTGCCTATAAACACAGATTCCAGTTGTCTGCTACTTTGTCTTTACTCATGTAGTCAAGGATGTGGGCTTAAGTTAACATCTGAAATAAGGATGAAATTAATCTCTTGCTTATTATGAAAAATATGTGAACAGCATTCATGCTTCATTTGGAAAAAGTTAAAGACACACAGAAAATGTCTGGTTTAGCAGCAGCAGCTCTAATAGTTTCTAAGAAGATGTTTAAAAGAAAAGGGATGCTTGGTACACAAGAAGGCATTCAGCTGTTCAAATGCTTTAAGTTCCCAAGTAAGTGAGCCCATTTCTATTGTAACATGACTCTGTGCACATCCTACATGGAAAGCTTCCCAGTGGGGAGTAAGTACTGTGTCATGATTCATTACTTTGCCCATTAGGTATGGACATGTGGTGTTCTCTATTAATTACAAGTATATTTTTCTAAATTAACCTGGCTGGTCATGCATGATTTGTGGGGATTATGTAACTAAAGCCAATTTTTAAAACACCTCATAAGCTATAATGAATGCACACCAAGGCCTGGCTACATATTCCTGCTAATTAAAATTTTCCAGCATTATTTTTTTTTCATTTTCTTTACCTTAGACTAATTAATTATGTCTTATAATAGCTCAATTAATTGAATTGACAAAAGAGCTAGATGAAAACCCAAGTAATTCACTAGGGCTGAATTTGTGGTATGTAGAATATACTGGAGTGGAATGCTGCTTGCTCTAGGTGAAAAGAACTAGAAATGTCCTCATCTTTAATGTGATACAATGTCTTAATGTAAGGTGAATCCGAACCTTAAAGAGCGAAACGCCTACACATTTTAGTGCTTCATTGGTTATAATAATAATAATAATAATAATAATAATAATAATAATAACATCACTTTATTAACCCTTTACAATTTCTTGCATTAGGAATTATCTTTTCACATACCCCAGCTTGCTCTCCATGAGACACACAGACAGGGAGAGAGCCTGGGGTCGGAGCGCAGGGTCTGCCATTGTACAGCACCCCTGGAGCAGTTGGGGTTAAGGGCCTTGCTCAGGAGCCCAAAGGAGTAGGATTGCTCTGCCGGCTGCAGGATTTAAACCGGCAGCCTTCTAGCTACAGGCACAGATCCTTAGCCACAGAATCACAGAGCCACCACTCCACCCCCAACCTAAGAACGACCACCTGACCTCGACATGATTAGATTTTGTAACTGTCAGACAAGCCTTAGATAATACAATAACTTCTGTATTATTTTTAAATAATTTTTCATGCCTTTAATTTGGAATGACAAATCCCTTATATTTACAGAGCTCAACATGAACTGTGGTCAGATACAGCAGTTATTATTAATTATGCTTCAGTAACATGGTAGAGTTAAATGCAAATAAGTCTAAGTGATTATTAACTTCTTACTGGGCTTACAATTAAAACGAGTTCACTCACCTTCATTTTGAATGCATTGTGAGCCACTGGAATGTATGTGGCTTTCTCCTTTGTTTCTCATCAAGTACATACTTGTCATGGCAATATTATTGCACAAATCATTTTCTCCACACATCTGAAGGTCACCCGATAAGGAAGGTAAATTTGAGCTTCTGAAACCTGAAAGAGAAAAATGATTAAAGAAAATAAATAGTTAATTAATGATTTATGTTACCAATGGTGTACAGTATGTTACCAATCTGAACCCTTTGATCTAACTACTAATAGGACCAAGGCTTGCTTAGTTTCCGGTACATCATTTAATCCAAGAGGGTATCAGATTAAATAAAACCAATCATCCATCAGTCCCTACTGTACATTTTCAGGAAGTTGCTTAAGAGCTGCGGCAAGCTGAAGCCCATCCAATAAACCAAATTTATTTTATAAAGCAGCACTTTGTGACTTGTTACTAAACAAGCTCTTCCAGTATACTGTACATATACGAAATAGACAAGAAAGAGTAAAAAAGGCCGGAGAAAGAAAAATGGAAAGACTCTTGCAAAAAAAAATGTTTTAAAAAATATAGCTAGTAATGGCTACTGGCCTTGTAGGATATTTTGCTAATCGAGTGTGCTTAGATATGGAAATAATAATACATTATGAAAATATTCCAGTGTCTCTAGGAGTTTAGATAAAGTGTGTAACACCTGACAGTGTAAACATTTCCAGCTTCAAAGCAGAGGGGATGTTTGCTGAAATGTTGGGGGTTCAGATCCTGTGATCAAAAGCAAATCCTTAAGTACCTTGGTTTACCTAGTTAATTAAGTCGTGGGAAAATGCTTAAATGTCAATGAACAGTACAGAAACATACCACATAAGATCACATCAAGACCACAGAAAAGAAGTGGAAAAGAAGAGAAAGAAGGTCAGACCACAAGAGATGAATCAAGAGGAGTTGGAACTTCAAGCTTGCAGCAGGCGAGAGCCCCTACTTCATGATCATCCAGACAAAACCCGATTGGAGGTAAGGATTTGAACCTTGCTAAGGAGAGCTTGCTATTTTGTATTTGAGGGAACTTGTTTTTTCTAAATAAAAGATACCTTGGTTAAACACAGACTTTCCTGCTTGGAGGTGTATTTTTAGAATAGGGAGATAGGATCCATTTATTTTTTGTTATCTGGGTTTGCAGAGAGAGATATTTAACTGCAGGTTGTATTGCATTTCATTTAGTAGGCAGCTTGTCTCTTATTTTGGCCCCTGAAGGCATTGTTTAAGAGTCAAATACTTGGTAGAAGTCTGGGATTTTCTAGGTAATTAGGATTTTAGCCCTCTGGAATGCTTTGTCTGTGAACTCGTAAATACAGAAACCTATGTGTTGCATGTTTATGTATGGTGTAGTGTAGTGTTTGTGTTGTCTGTCCATCCATCCATCCATTTTCACTTCCACTTTTGCTGGTGAGGGTCATGGTAAAGCTGGAGCCTACCCGGCAAGCAAACAAGTGCAAGGCAGGGTACACCCTGGATGGGGCACCAGTCCAGTCGCAGGGCAAGTACAAGCCGATCATACATGAGGACAATTTGGAGGCCACGGTAAAGGCCGAGGGGGGGAATTTGACCCGAACACCAGGATAACTCCCTACTCTTCTCATGAAATGCCCAGGGATCTTAAATGACCGGTGAGAGTTTGTGTTGTCATTATTAATAAATATTTGTTTAACCAAGTGTATCTGAATTATTATCCTTTTCACCAAAGCTATGCCAGAGAACAAAGAATTCATGTGCCTATAACTACTGTATATCAACCATTCAGGAATATTCTGGAGAAATTATTTACATGTTGGGGGTGATGATAATTTATTTTATTTATTGACTATACCACTTGATAAATACCTGATATTCACCATTTTCATAACCCTCCATTTGTAACAATATTATAATTAATGTTTTTTTACGATAAAGGATATCCTTTGTAGTTTTGGACTTCATGACTCTTTCTGGTCTTTCTTTCCAAGGCAACAATATTCTGTTCTTAACTTGTATTGTAACACCAACAACATTTGTATTGCATGTAAAATTGACTCTTGTTTTTGAGTGCCATGCTTTTGAGTAATTCAGGGATTTTATTCTAAGGTTGTGTTGGTCTGCTGGCCTGTTTTATTGTTTCCCCATTTCAGAGGTTTCCTGTCTGATTTAATGCTCACCCATTTTACATTTTAATTTACCGTTCTGTTACCTGTAAATAATACTTTGAACATTTGTGAAATATACTCTCAGTCCTGCATTGTGCTCAAGTCATGTTTACATGTTCATTTCTGCTTCTGTATGTTTTCTGTGTTTCTGCAGTACAGGCAACCACTCTCCTTGTACTGTATGTGTATCAGCTGCAAATCTAATTTGAGACTAGACACTATACCAGTGTTTAAATCATTGCTTTTTAAAAAATGGACATAATACTGTTCCCTGTCACTAATCACATTACTTCAGTATAAGGTTTCCTCCATGTGAGTATTTTCTCATTTTTACCCTTTAACCAATTTATTAATCCATGTAAATCCATTTCCCTGAATTTCTATGGTTTACAGTATAATGATTAATCTTCCATGTACATTGTAATATACGCTTTATGGAAATCTAATTATATTTTATGTGTTACATATGTCCATCACAACTTTTGCCTGGCAGCAGGTACCAGTAAAAGATAAGATGTGACTTACAATGCTTGAAAATGACCCAAATTCAAGACACAAAAGTGGCTGAGGTTCCAACTGCTTCAAGTAATCTGTTTAATTTATTTTTGAGAAAATTTGGTGTGGTTACAGAATAAAACTACTGTATAAATAGAAGGCTATTTTTCAAAGCTTATTTAAGTCAAATATATTCTCCCAAGCTCAACTCCCTTGGTTATCTTTGGGAATGTCTGTCACACTCCATGCAAAGAGTTGTGGGATATAAAGCAAAGATGTTGTCCCAGACTGCATCCCAATCAGGATTGCCATCCAATTTGTCAAGATCTGTACATGATATAAAATCTGACTGGGAGAGAAGCATATTTATCCCTGAGAAAAAAGTACAGAGAAGATACCAGGCATCTTGCAGTGGCTCTAAAATAAATTTTAACTTACCACTGGGTCAGAGTGTATAATACAATCCCAAAGCACCTCTCAGGACCAAAGAATGAGCAAGTTTCTCTTAGGCCTGAAACCTGGCACACCATTGCCATCAAAATGACAGTATGGATAAGAGAGTTTGGTTAATTGTTGTTGTCCACTATGGAGAGGTAAAGGGTTGTGAAGTAATTAATAAAATGTTATTAGAAATCAGTGAAAGCATGTGATATTTCAATATATGCTTGAGAAAACAGCTGACTTTTGCAATGATTGTCCTGAGTGAAAGGAAAGTCCTCCTTTTAGCAGAGAATAAAAGGCCACAGAGTCACATTCTCAACTGGGTGTCATGAATCTTGAATCCAAACTGGAATCCAAACAAAATTTTAAACAACCTCAAATGAAAGCCTAATTGTAATGAAGTATAAAGTATTAGTGATCACTTTCCTCCTCCAAAATATTCCTGTTTTTAGTTTTTTTTTTCCTGTGTGTTATGTTGAGAGTTGAGATTGGATCATGGTAAACAGAAATTACTGAAAGGTATTCAGTATGTTCAAATTTATTATAGAGATTCCACCATGCAGTGAATCTATCTAGTCAGATTTGGTATGATTTTGATTTTCTCTTTTCCCAAATGTGGGACAGCTGGGTTTTCTGAATATCTGAAACAAGCCAGAGATTGTCATCAGTATAGAGCGATATGTACCATTTGGACCCCAGTACATGAACCAAAGCCGACCAGCTGTGTAAGAGTCTGAGCCAATGGTTTAAGCAACAGAATAAACAAGGAAAGTAAAAACCAAAATCCCTGTCAAGCGCTGCCCTCAACTATAAACAGAAGGGACAACATCAACCTGGTTTGAAGACATGTTGTTGTGTAAAGTATTTAGCCTTTTCTGCATCTCTAGAAAGCTCTGAACACAAGGTCAGCTTGAGGAACCTACAGTAGTATAGACTGATGAAAATGTGCTATTTGATCCCTTCTGACCACGATGTACTGCATTTATGGCACACATATTCTACATTTCCACTAGCTTACTGTTTCACGCCTGAGTTTAACAATGATGAGAACAATTGTGAGGGATGCCCAATTGTGACAGACAACCTGTGATCATGTGAAACCACATGCTCACCTGCCTGTAATGACAGCTAGGAATGGAAAGTTACGTTTAGGGAAAAAAGATGTTAAGATGGCGGTTATTTCTAAAACAAGGACTCAGTTGTGGTTATTAATGGAGTTCTTAAATTTGGGAGGGATGAAGGCACCTGACTAATTAAGATCAGCTGCCACAACCAGCAACTAATCCTGATGTAATTACTGTACATCAGTTTCCCATACAGTATATACTATACCACTTGTTACTCTCTCCACTTCGTCGCTCGTGTTGCATTTCTTCTCCACCCCATCTCCACCTTTACAGCTACCTCATGGTAGCCTTTTCACCGGGGATTGAAGTCTTATCTTCCCCATTCAGTGGCTGTGTTAAGCCAAGTTTCCACAAATTCAATAAACAATTCTACTTTCACATTATCTTCGGCTGCCCGCATTCCTCGTGAAGTTAAAATACAGGACAATAACATGACATACCTCAGAGCACTAAAGCAGAGAGCTGTCAAATATTCAAAACCCCATGCAAATTCAATGGAATGTGACAAGATACAGCAACACGTAACTTCATAGCATCTCTCACTGCCAGACCGAAGAACACTGGGCTCCTTAAACTACACATCCACCTGTACAGTGCTAGAATATTGAGCAGAGTGGTCCTGCCACAGGGCTGTAATAGAAACAAATCTGTGCAGGAAGTGGACACATATTTTACACAGGCCCAATTCAAAAGGAGACCACAACAAAACAAAATTTGATATCTTGGATATTAATAACAGAATATTTCCAGCATTTCAGATTATCTGGTATTATGAAGAATCTAGTATGCTGTGTACCCACATTATCCCCTAGCCTAGGAAATAGAAAACTTGAGGGGCACTGTCACAACCGCTCACAAGCAGAATCCAATCTCTTGCGAACGACCCCGCATTGTTCCCAATCAGACTCCAGCTCTTTCCATTTCCAAGAAACGCCATCTCATTAATTAATCAACAAACCAGAATTTTCTTCCATCACCACACCCTCGACTTCCCGGATTACTTAAGCCCTCAGCACCTAAACCTCAATGCTCCGGATTGGTTTTCACCTAGCAGAGCTCCCCTCCTCACTCTCGAGACTTCCTCGTGATTTACCTGACTCCTGAACCTTTGGCTTCCTGACCTTCAACCTGTCTTTGACTACGGCCCTTAATCTATGATTTGGATAAGTATGCTCTGATTTTTCCCTCCTCTCCTCTACAACTTTTGCTTCCTGTCAGCCAACGCACAGGGTGTTAAAATTCATCTGGCTTGTAGCATAACAAGCACTGAGTGTATGATAAATGAAGAAAATGAAATGCTCAGAAACACAATAAGCAGATAAAGACTAGATGTTGTTTCTCTGTACGTCCCACTGCAAGGTTAGAGTTGGGATTGTCAAGCATTGATAATCTTTATCTTGGACAGTTACAGCAGCAAATTCAGCAATTTAGAGGGCCCATCTGGCAAAGGCATTTTTCTGTCAAAACAAAGCTCTTTCTACACTATACTAGATTTCAGTGCATGGAAGCAGTTATAAACTGTAATTATCTGGCCTGTCTGGGGATATACTGTGCCTCCAGAAAGTCTGATTTTATTCTGAAATCCTCAGAGTCATAACAATTGAACACATCTGGAGGCTAATAATAATAAAAAATACATATTTTATATAGCGTCTTTAAACATGGCTTCTCAAAGTGCTTTACAGAAGGAGAACAACAAAAATACGCAAGATATGCACAATGAAAATACACAGAGAGGTGACAGTAGATGGGGGGTACTGAAAACAGTAGAAGCATAGGGGTAAAGAACAGAACCAGTTAAGTAAAGGCCCTTCTAAAGAAGACTTTGAGTCTAGACTTGAAAGCGTTTAGAGAAGGTGACTCTTTGATATCCTTGGGGCTAGAGTTCCAGAGCTTTGGAGCATAACAGGAGAAGGCCCTATCACCCATAGAGGTATACAGGCTAGGGGGACAGATCGGAGACAAGAATTACAGTAGAAGAGCAAAGGTTGTGAGGTGGAGAGTACTGTAAGTCGATAGTAGCTGAGACAGGTACTGAAGTGCCAAGCCATGCAGCGCCATATGGGTGAGCATGAGGATTTTGAAGTCAACTCGAAACCTGACAGGAAGCCAGTGCAAGGATTCCAGGATAGGAGTAATGTGATCACTTGCACTAGACCTGGTTAGGATTCTGGCTACAGAAGTTTGGACATAGTGGAGTTACAGTAGTTCAAGGTGGATTCAGAAACCCCAAAGAACACAGTGCTACAGTAGTCAATTTGGAGAAGACAAATGTGTTGATCAGCTTTTCAGCAACAGTTAGCAATAACATAGGATGTAGTCTGGCGATTATTTCTGGAGTTTTCTGAGGTGAAAGAATGATGTTTTGATAATATGTTACACATCAGTACACAATTGTGACATTCAGTCTTGTCACAATTTAGATGTAGGAAATTTTGAGTCATCCATTTTTTTATATCAGAAATACAATTAGAGAGAATAATTAGATTGTTGTGTGATTTGGAAGGCAATTGGTAACACCAGAGCTAATTTACAATTATTGTTATTATGGAATGTGTATACTTATCAAACTCATTCCTCTAGATTTTCATTTGTTAATACTTTTGTTTTTCACTTTGAGGTGGTGTGTTACAATGTGTAAATGAAGGTCAAATAAACTCTGATTTAATGTGTCTTGATTTCAAGATTTTGGGCCACAAATTCTGTTACTTTTGGAAAGGTGTGCAGACTTTCTATAGGCACTGTAACTGGTCCTAAGTGTCTGCATGACTTCCATGGGTTAAGTGGTAGTTACTGTGATGCTAGAAATTTCTATAGAAAGCTAACAGGATTCTTTCACTCCGTACCTGTTGAAAGACCAAAAATACATAAATTAGAAGGGTGAAAGCTCTTCCTTAAAGTTATCACCTTTCCCAACTGTCTGCTGTTTCAATTCAGTCTCTAAGTCACTGGAAGTAATCAATCCTCATGGTTTTTGTTTTTGACAGAGAGACATTAGCTGCCCTTAGAAGTGCAGACTGCCTTAAAATTGGCAAACAGATAGACTTGCAAGTGTCTCTGAAGCAGCCTACAAAGAAGCCCCTCAGAGAATGAAGCTGTGTATCAGAATGCCGGAGTAGCTCACTAAGTGTGTCTTTACAGGAAATTAATACAGCTATGGCTCACACAAGTTATCTCAATTTTGTTTTTACCCTGACATGGGGTATCTGGCTCCAATTCTAGTACATATCACTGCAAAACCTCCCTGAACTCTATTAAATTATTGTAAAATAGAAAGGGGCACTGGGTGTGAGAGCTTTTTTTTTTTAACCTCCTATCAGATGGGAGTCCCTAGAGATCCTTGAGGGATACTTATAGTTGTCACAACTTGTCTCTTTGTGAAAAGAACCATTTTAATATCTTGGAAGCTGAGACACCTATGTACACTATAGTTACATATTATTACCACAGTAATCATACATCCTCGAACACAGAAATCATTTATGTTTACTATTATGTTTATTTAGCAGTAAAATACTTTTTGAATGGTACTTAGCATTTCCCCCAAAATTCTGGTTTGAAGTGGATTTGGAGCTACAGTCAGTGTTTCTCCTAGCAATATTCAGAAATCAAAATAGGATTTGCAAGGTTTCAAGCTGAACTCATTCCACAGGAATGCTCTTTAAAACATTATGGTAACCATAAATTAAGCCAATGTTTCATAGAAATTATTATTCTAACCCTAGCCCAACTCTCATGCTATCCCCACTCTGAAGCTATTTAGGAAGTCATCATCTAGTGTGTTTGTTGAGGAGTTAAGTGTAGCCAAATATTTGTAGCATTGTAATGGGTAGAGCTGTGAAAACTTGTCTCTCTTCATGGGTGCTGTCTGACTGTTCAGACAGATATTCATTGCATGGACTGGTGATGATGATGATGTTATCCGGTCAGTCGGATCCGACTCCAGAGATTCTATAGGCCATCTCTCGCCACGCTTTCCAGTCTTGGACTTAGATTTTGTGCGTTTTTGTGCAGCACAGATTCTTTCTTTCATCGCAGGCAGCATCAGCATCTGGGCTTCCCGAAGGATTTCCCCCATTTGCGTAATAAAATCCCGGATTACTCGCAAATGATCCTTGCTCTTCCCCAGTCGCTTTATGGATACCTGCTGGCCTGGGGGGTCTACTATTGGGTACCATATTTGAAACATGTGAGAGATTTTCCATGAATTTTCATGGCGATGGTTTTCTAGGGTAGGTCGTCAGGTCTTTCCCCAACCCTCCCCATTTGTCCGGGCTTGGAACCGACATACAGGAGTAACCCTGCATGGCTGGTAGAAATCCCTAAGTTCATGCATACATTAGACATTACAATTTTAATGCAATTAATCAACAATGCCATGATAATGCATACAATACTTTATAACCATGTTTAACACACTTTATGTTGAGTATATTCAGTATTTTGAACAATATTTTCCTGGTATGATAGCACACTCTTGCCATACATATTAGCGTCAAAAGTAATTCAAACATAATGCAAAGATGCTGAACCCAAATCACATGCTGCTGTCTGAGCTTGTATACAGTAGCTTGCTTATATTCTGTACTGTACAATTCAATTTAAACTGATATTTTAAGTTGTTATAATACAGTTGGATTTCTTGTTCTTAACATACAGTATTTCCTGCTTACTTTTATATATTACTTTTTTATCATTCTATGGTATTGTAAAATCCTGGGTTCGGTATAATGTTTCAGGCATTCATGTGAAGGACAACAGAGCTTTCACTGGCCGATTATCAAACTTTATTGGTAAAACAAAATAAAATAAACTAGCCGACCAAGCAAGAAGAAGACCAACAATCAAAATAACGGACACAGCGCGAGCCTGCATTCTTTCCTCAACCGTCCACACCACACTTTTCCCTGGGTCAGAGATTAAATAAAACTTCACTCGCACCAAACCAAATTACCACACACTGAACACTGAACATGTTAAACCAAATATGTCTCACAGTATTAATGGTTAATACACCTTTAAGAGGTATTGAAGATTCAGGTAAACACATATAGTTTAAATGATAATCCTGTCAGGTCTAAAAATGGATGTGTTGTTAAAAACAGAGTGTGATATTTGGAAGATGTACACTGGTGGTTAAAGCTTTCTTCCTGTTTACTGCTTAAATCCAAACCTTCTTGGTTGGTGGCATTTTACCTATGAAACGCAGGGCTTTTTCTGTATAACACAAAATCCAATTAAACTATAAACACCCATTGCACAACATGCTACACTTGTCCAAAATTCAAAAGTGCCAAATACACATTTATCAGATTTGTTTAAGGAATTGAGAGTGTGTGTTTATAGCTGTTACGTGAAATCAGATCAAAGATGTAATGAGCAGCAAATAAACCAGCAGGAAACTAGTTAATCATGTGAAATGTGGCAGAAATATTTGCTTTTCAGCAAACATTAAGAGCAACATTACAGGTCCCTTGTTGAAGCTCTTTTTATTTAAAACAGTTTTTTGAGTGTGAGATCTAACAGCTTGGCAATTAACATTTAAGGTCCCAATTATGTAATTTAAAATAGTTCCAGATTTGGATGAGAAAGTCCTAGAAATCTGAGAGAATGAGAGAATTGTTAGTGATACGTCTTTCTCATATACCAACTTTTTCATTGTGAAAAAGCAATATATTGGTTTGATAATGAACATATACAGTAGTATGTATTTATAAATTCATGCACCCATTGTGTAGTTTAATAATTTTTTTTGTATCAAGCGTGGTTTTTTGCTTTTTTTATTTTTAGGTTTCTTCCTTTTTTATTGCTATGTTCAAAAACTACATACAACATTTTCACAACAAGTCATTGAACATCATGACCATCTAAAAAAAAACAGATCTCAAAAAGTCACATTATACACCATTAAAAATACTTTTGCAGTCTTTTTAACAGTGCAAGAAAAAAACTTAAGTGTAGTCTTGCTTCTGACCCCAGACCTCTCAGGCACATCACTACCCAAACAGAGATTTCCTTTCCTATCAGCCTCTCAGGGCCATTGGTCAGCAACAACCCCCTCCCTCTATGGGGCAGAATGTGTCACCTTTCCTGTGCAACTTATCCTGGCAAAATGTCAGTCAGCATTCAGGTTCTTAGTCTCTAGTGTCTCTGAGGGCAGGCACACCTGAGGGAAGCACATGCAGTAGATCTCCTCACCCAGGTGCTGCTGGGAGCAGCAGTCCAGGAACTTGAAGGCCTGGATGTGGAAGCAGTGGTACAACAGTTCTTGAAGATGGGCCAATCTGAGTTACAGAAAATTATCGTGCAGGATATATTCCCAGCTACCGCCAGGCTGGCAGTATCCATAGGGGGTACAGAGAAGGTTAGGTAGATGGCAAAGGCAAAGTGCTCACCTACAGTGCACTCCTCCAGAGTATAATAGCAAGAGGATGTATCAGGATCCATCCAACAGTCCTTGGCCAGGCACTGGGCAGGACAGAGGTTCTCTCGACCAAAAGGCCCCTGCCAGCTTTTGAGAATCCCGCAGTCCCCTTTTTTTCTTAAAGTGGTGATAAGGACAGGGCACCTTGATTTCCCATCTTTGTCCACCTGAGATAACATACACCACCTTCACCGTGTAGCACTTTCTCATGAGCCGGGCATGACAGGCAGTGTAGAGGATAATCAGAGTGTTCAGCTGCCTGCCTTCTTCCACCACATAGCCACAGGACTGGAAACTTTCCCCCATTGAATCTAGACTTTTAATGGATTCCTGAACCTTGATCTCCTCCATGCTGCCACCTGGCAGAGTCACAGTCATGCACACATCATGCAGGAAATTGACAGGGCCTTGGGGGGGGGGGGGGGGGGGGGTTGCTGGGAGATGCAAGGGAGAAAGGATAAAGAAGGACACTGTGTCCAACACCTATCCCCCCTGTGCTTTGTACCTCAATGTCAGGTAGTATCTCTGCTGCTGGTTCTTCCTCTGGACACAGATGCTGCAGTCCCACTAGGAAGTCAGTTAGGTCTTATGCCCCCAGCGTTAGTGATGAGGAGAGGCCTCATTGTCTTTCTCAACAGATAGGTTGCGCTGTACCTTCTCACATGGAACTGGAGCATCAGGCGCTTCATGCCACCGGGACCTAGATACTGGAGCTCTGCCTGGCCTGCTGCTTCTGCTGCTGTGGTTCTCGATCCTGCCTACTGGTCTCCATGAAGCCCCCCTTGGGATCATTCTGTGCACCCTCGCCCTGAATCCCAGAGCCATCTAATAGGACACTTCCATCACCCAGGAACTGTCTCTGTTTATTCCCTTCTTCCTTGTGGCCAGTCTCAGAAGGAAGAAATTGGACAGCCATGTTCTTCAGGTCCAGCCCAACACAGCCATCAGACATGGAAGCTACATTTCGGAATGGGAATTTGCGTTTCCTAAAAGGAAAGCCAACTGAGAGATAAAAAATATAGCATCTGAAGAAGAAAGTGCCAATAAAAAGTAACCAATTTGTGAGAAACAGGGATTTATACCACAACAAATTGTCTATACTTTTCATTGCAAATGGAGGCTAAACTAAAATCTCCACATTTTCTGAAATTGGCCAGTCATTTGCATTATTCAGAGTGCACACACTGGCCAAAATATTAGGAACCCTCCTCCAAAAGTCTTGTTGAAATTATGTGGGCAGTAAGAACTATCGAGACAGGCTGTGGTATTGTCACATAGAATAGACCCTATGCGTAGCGGCGAGATGAGGGTTAGCCCAGGCTCAGCTGTTCAGGAAATGGCGTATAGAAACCTATGCCCTCAGGCCAAGGACAGGAGCGACCGGGTGTTAGGTGAGTCTCAGGACATCCGAATCAGGACATCAATGCTGAACGAGGAGCAGAGCAGAAGCAGGATGTAAATAGGCTACACAACAAGACACACCAGAAAGACATGAATAATCACAGCGAACTAGGAACAGGAGAGAAGTAGAGCGCCCTCTAGGTGTACTGGGCGTGACAGGTTTGTATTCCTTATTGCTGAGTGAAAGTGTTAAACAACACAGGGGAACGACTACACAACATGGAATAAAATGAACAATGAAGTAAAAATGAGGTGCGTGTTGTTTTAATGTGTCTACAAATGAAAATATTCTCATTATGAAAGAGCATGATTACATAAATATCCTTAAAAACTTCACAATACTGTAAGTTAAATCAAGGGTCACTACATAATGATACCAGTACCAGCTAGCTACTATACATTGTAAATGATTCAACACTAGAGCTACCCCTGTCACAAATCTCATGTTGTTAGGTCCATGGATACAAATTTGAGTAATTACTTGCATTTTTCCAGTTTGTTTACTTAACCCAAACCCATGCACACCCTTGTTGTGAAATATCATTTTTGTAGCTTTAGGGCAATGAGAATGATACTTGTGCCAGAAGCCCCAAGGTAGTTTTCTTTTCAGAAGTAGAAAGTAAAAAAGTAAAAGTAAGAAAGTAAGGCTTTCCGCTATTGCAACAGTCTCCCAGTTTGGACCACGACTTAGGACACAGTAACAATGTAACAAAAGCATATTGGTAATGGATACAAATCTGGCAGATTTTGCAGATCTGCTTTTCAGTTTTATTATTGGGGTGTTTAAAGAAAAACTCCAAAACTGGTCTACTGTGTATACTGATAAATAAATAGGGAGCAGTTTGACGATATCAAAATCCTGAGCTTGTGCCATGTAATTTAAAAAACATGCCAGACGCACAATTGAGATCAAATTTACTCAAGTTAATTTAATAACAATCTGTACAAATAGCAAATCAAAAAGATATTATTTTTAAAATAAATTATTATGGGCTTGCACCTGGAGCTCTGGTCTCCGCCCACAGTTCTAAAACATACTTGCAAATAGAGTATGTGTCTGTGTCCGCCCTGTGATGGACTGGCGTCCTGTCCAGTGTGTATCCTGCCTTAACCTGTTGCTTTCCAAGATAGACTCCACTTCCCCAGTGCCTTGTATTGGGATAAAGCTGTTAGAAAATGGATGAATGGAAGAAACCCTGAGTAATAAAGATTGTACCAGGATGTTCCCATTGACATGATTGGATTACCATATTTGTAAGGTTTTCACTTTGACAGTGAGTCACATCACATTTTATATAGAAAACTTAAGTCTTTTATAAAAACACTTCATAAAACAGCTAATACTTGATTTTAGACAAGATGTGAGTGTCATTGTCAGAAGACCATCCCGTGACAGTATAAAATCAGTCTTTTCTGACAATAAAAGCCTAAAACTCCCTATTCTTTACTTTGGCTTTTTCAATCTACTGTAGGGCCGGATACATTTTGTTCCTCACAAACATCACTGTCAGATAACACAGTGCTTCACTATGGGTTGTATATATTAGGAATGAAAACTCATCTATCTTTGCATGTATTTTCCCAAAAGATAGCCCAGCTGACCTTTACAGGATTTATAAGTATATCAGTTGTGCCTTTGAGTGTTCTTGCCAACACCTTTGTTCAATTATTGTTCTGTCAGCTGTCATTTTGGTGCAGTTCTAATCTTAGTCTTCTACGTCCTTAGTTTTAAGATTCACAATAACCACCTCCTTCCTGGGACACCTCAGCTTAATGATAAACACAGAGATATAGACTCCCTTACAGTGGTGTAGTAATAAGAGGTCCTGTAAGACGTTAGCCTTTCATATCCAGTAGCCTGTGCGAGAATGTGGTGTAATATTTGTCTAATTCTGAAAATGTTGCCTCAACTCTTCTGGCATATGCTATTTACATATCAATAATACAATAAAGCCATGCCTTGCTTCATACAGTGTATTTGGTTATATAAACAAACTGAAAAAAAAACATATCTTAGAAAAGAGTAAAAGAGTAATAAGAAGAATAATAAGAGTCTTTTATTTTGGAGTCCTTTATGCGTTTTAGTCACTTCACCTTTCCAGAGAAAAGAAATATTGCACACATCATCAAAATGAAGCGATTTTTTCTTAGAAACCCTGAGGTTAAGAATAAACAGGAATGTCAGGAGACACAAAAATCCACAATGAATATTCCAGTAAGCCAAAGGAGGTAAAACAAGTAGTTAGACAGCAGTGGGAAAAGACAATACAACCAAATAGCTAGCTTGCATTCCAAAGAATAGAAACTTGGCTTGCATACACACCAGAGTCCATAGTGCTAGAATATAAGTTTTAAAAAATGCAGGGGCTTAAGTTGAAGTTACCTGAAATCACAAACAAAAAAATATTTACAGTTCAACTGATCAATTAAAGCTTTCCTTTTGTTCCAATTCAAATGGGTAAAGTAGAATTCTATACTGTACATTAACAAGAAGAAAAAAAGTCTAATTATTTTTTTCCAGCATTACCTCCACTGGAAAGTACAGGGTGCAGCTAAGATGTATATTCTTTATTTTCCCTCTTTCCAATGACTTTATAAAATGTAATATTTATTGTTTTTAAATGCTTAAGTGTTTTAATTCCTTTTTTAAATAACAACATTTTCATAGGACCTTTAACAGACAGTTTATAGAACTGTTTCTGCAGTGATGTAGGTCTGAGAGTAACTGAAGCATTCTGCTTGGATTCCTAAAGAAAAAGGGCACATACCCAAAAAATGTATTAAGCTTCCAAGGAGCTATTGATTCCAGTAACTCAGTGGTATGATCTAATAGTTGTAAGAAAAGATTTTTATTTCAGCTGGATATACTTATAAAACACTTATTTTACAAAAAAAAACCCACAATGTATTATATTTGAACAGCTATGTTTTTTTTTTTAAATCAATGAATTGGTTACTTCTTTCTACTAGGAGATGTAATCCAAGCTAATGAAAAGATTTTTCTAGTTCAGACCTGCCCATTGGGATTTTTCCATGATCTTTTCAGTACGTCCTTGGAACAGATTTCTTGCTTGTGTCTTGTAGGCAAATTAATCTGACTGTGGCTTTTGCCAGAGTACACACACACAGGGCTGCTTGCAGATGATATGGGAAATGGACAAAATGTGGGGGCTAAAGTACGAACTGATGATTACAAAGGAGTAAAATTCAGCAAATGTAAACATTTTTTTGTAGCTACAATGACAACTTGGGATGGTAATTACTCCAGCTACACTTGTTTGGCCTGTGGAAACAACAACACATCAGTGCTTATTGATATTTAAGTATTTTTTCCCTGTTAACAGGGTTTTTTGGGGCACTACATTTACCAGTAGCCATTACAAAGCAAAAGAAAATCTGCTCTTTCTACTGGCGTTCTTCCTATACTCTTGCCCAAACTGTCTGAAAGGTTATGTGGCTAAGCTACTTATCAGCTTTTATTCCTAATGACTAATCTTTGCCATGCATTAACTTCTTTCTTTTGTTTGAAGGACAAGAACCCCTTTTCAAAACCCTTTCTCATTTGATTACACAAACAACAAGCTCTGATGTTTCCCACCCTTACAGTATATACCCTGAGTGCAGCCTTCATTGAAAACATCTGAACACAGTGCAAACATTCTTTTGGCCTTAATTACCTGTGGCCAGCTGAGAAATGTTTCTTGACTCCTGGAGCTATGGAATTGAAATGAGTAAAGATACGAGATTGTGTCAAATTCTCAGCCCATAATCTACACCTTCTGTGACTTTGCCTTTGCCTTTGCCCTGTATTGTCACAATGCCAGGATTTAGTAATCAAGTTTCTTTGGGCCTCCACAGTAAATTAGGTTTCACCCCATTACTTTAAGTACACTTCTTATGTTGCCTTCAGTGGTACAGTATGTACACTCTGGTTTAATTTGGACCTTTGGACTGTTCTGTTTTAGTTTGTTACCATTATGTTGTGCTATGTACAGTATGAAAAGTAACACAGACAAAACAATAAATGCACAACCATAAGGTCAGTATTTCTTATTTATGAATTTATGAAGGTTTGTTTATTGTCTCTGTCATACAGTAGATACTGTATGTATGAAGTAGACTGGCCACATTTGAATACATAAAACTCAGCCTCATTCCTCTGGGTCACCTACATCTAAAGACTACAAATGTCAATTAAATTGATCCAGGCAAACAAATTGTTAGTTCGATTAACTAATTAAGAGTTCAGGGTGGAAAAACAAATCAGGCATTTCACAATTGGATTACACCTTATATGTTGAAGAGTGATTTTAAATCCTTGCAGCTAAAGTAGAGAGAAACAGGTCATCTTTGCAGTGAACCCTTTGCATTTGATAACTACCCTGAACACTTCTGGACAAACAAATTAAATAATTCATTAAATAATTCATGGTTTTGAGACATTTTGAATAGACCCACTTGAAAAAAACAAAGAGCATTTACTTAATCTGTCTCTTTGATGCCCAAAGATCATTTGGAGAGAAAGCCCCATCACAGAGCTCAAGACCACAATGCCTTTCTCTCTATCAACATGCAAAAATGGAAATGAAAATGCTTTCTTCCATTTCCAACAACCACTTTATCCTTATTTAGCTGGAGAGCCATGGCAACCACAGGGGGAAGATGGGCAAACACCCAAATATTACACTAATTCACCACAGAGCACACATACAGGTGCATGTTCTTGTGACGTGTACTGATATGACCTTTGACTACCTTATGACTTGTATTTCTATCTTTGAAGTCTGCCGTAAACAATTGCCAGTAAGACAACTGCTGTGTAGATGAATATTGGAAAATATGAGGTGCCTGGTGGGGAGTGCGAAATAGGAAAGCTGTGTTTGAAATGAGCATAAATGAATGATGATTTCACATAAGGAATACAGCCAATATTCTCTCACTTGGCCAGTTCAGCTATGCAGTCATTTGATCACCAACTGTTCAGCAATATGTTATTCAACACGAGACAGTGTGTTTAAACATTTGGAATTCATTTTAGTGCGGGTAACACATTAATAAAGCATTTTATCTACAGACATGAGGCTTATTTACAAAAAAATATATTTTCCTCCACATTTTAAAGTGCTTTGCAACTGATAAATTGAAGAAAAAAAAAGCTGCAAAAGCTCCATCATTTAAAGGACATGTTCATACAGGGGCCATGTACACATGTAGTGTTTGTATATTTGTATCTGTATACAAAAGCCACATCAGATCTCTTGCAGAATAAACTTACTTGACAGAATGACATACTTCTGCATGCATTTGGCAAAATTTGTAAAAATGTAGCATTCCTCTGTCTTGCGTACACTATATATAGTCATGAGTGCGTTTGCACCATCATCGGTGAAATTCTACCATTTTAGTAGACTTACTATTTTATTATTAAAAAGCTCTTAAAAGTACAGGAATTTAAGCCATCATTTTGAAATGTATTTTTTGAAGAAAGCTAGTTACTTTGATTTGTGTTCCATTTAACTAAATCAGTGCATACACTTCAGTCCTCCAAATCTTCAGGTCTAACAGCTTCCTAACTATCAATACATTTGGTATGTTAAGCAAAATACTGTACAAGACACAGAATACTATGTTCATGTACAGTAAGCCTGATGATGACTGTTGTGGAAGGATACTTAGGTAACTGTGAGTGTTCTGTTTCCCGACTCACATTCTGAAATTAACTATGGAGGTGTGTGACCCTGATCCATCTGTATTGTCAGATCTTTTAACTGTTTTGTATTTTCAACAATTCTGTATATTAGTTTTAACACTTCTCTGTTCTCTTTTAAGGTATTTTAATTCCTCTTTATAATGTTTTTCTTAACATATTTTTACATTCAGGAGAGAATTATCTGTTTATCCATTTGGGATTGCTGCACGTATAGGACGTCAACATATCCTATCACGTGATTGAAATTCTAATATCTTTAACGTGCAGTAATGGTGTTTCTGCGGTATTTGAAGTGGTTTGGAAAGGCTTATTGGGACATTCCAGTATATACAAAGCATGATTACATAGGATAATTGGATAAACATGGCATCATTATCTGAGAGACAGAGACTTTCTTCCAAATGATGTTTGGTTGCAGTACAACATGTGAATAAAAATTCACTGCATGATATTTTTATGTGCATCATATTATTCTATTTTGATTTGTGGGACAATACATTTGATGGTTTCAGATTTAATTGTTTTCATGTGTGTTTTATTCCAAAAATATTTCAGATACAATTTGCACTTTCAATGTGGTATGCTTCCAAGCATACACTGATTACATAAGTTTTATTATGTGTATCATTCATTCCCATCCCGTTACTTAATGGAAAAGGAAATATGGAATCATAATGTGACAAAAACAACTTCAGTTTCTCATGCCAATAATGATGAGAATGATCATTAAATTTAGAACTTTGTGAGCTATAAATGGAACTGCAAAAACTATTGTATATAAGACATGACTTTTGCATGCAGCCCTAATTCTTCTAAGATCATGATAACTGAGGTGACACACAGCTACATAGAAGCTCAGGGCAGCTCAGAACAGGAAAGAATAGGTTAATCTGCCTTAGTCTTCAAAAGAGAAAATGCAGGGATGGAAATTGTCCAGATCTAATGACTTCTTCAGATGGACTGCAAGAAATGACTTAATGAGTCACTGGTGTCACCAATTTCAAAGGACAAACAAAAGGCGTACACTAAGTAAACATGCAACACATTGATAAATGTGATTTTGATACAGTTATGTTACACAAAAATACTACTTTAATTCATAAGATCCTATGTCTAAATACTTAAGAGACTGAAACCAGGTTTTCATGAGACCATCTAGCACAACATCTTCCAAAGGCAGAAAAACTTCCAAACTTCTGAAGGTAGAAGCATTCCTTACCTGAAGAACAAAGTCCCTTGGTGCCTCTTAGATTCCAGTTTGCAAGGAAGTAACACCCTGGGACTACTCTAACAGCACAAGAAAACCTACAGTAACTTCCAAGTAGACTTTCTGTGCAGAGGGTGCCTTCCATTCAACCATCAATAAATACAGTACATAACTTACTGTACACATATCACCATTGGGATATCACCCCATAGTTGGTGGCCAGAAAACTAAAAGGAAATGTTAGGTTACTCCCAACATTAGGTTCCCTAGTTGACTGAAGCAAGGAGTAATCGGTTAGCTTTGAAGAAAGATATAAGATGTGAAGAAGGGGTTAACTGATTCCTTTCTGCACAAGGACTGGACCTCTTGTGACACAAGACATTCCAGGCTTAGATTTATGGCAGGAAAGGGGGATAACTGATAAGGATTCCAGATGCCAGCTAGGACACCTTCCCAAGGAAGGAAACCTAACACTGACCATTAAAAGTGGCCAAAGTCTTTGAACTGTCCGAACACCGTGACCTCCCCCCATTACCATGGAAACGAACTATGTCAAAAGCAGCAAAAAAGTGTTATATAAACTGGAAGTTTTGTACCTGTACTTTGAGCAATACTTCGGTTTTATTGTTCCTTGCATGCAATAAAACTCATCTGTTTAAACTTCATCTCGGGATCCAGAACTTATTTGTCTGTTACAACAGCTTGGCAGGTGTTTGTGTGCTTCAGCAACAGAAGAAGAGCAGTGTGATATCCCTATGAGCATTTACACTATGGCTTGTCAATGGCTGTGGTATATAACAGCTCAGTTCCTGCTGGGGGGCTATATGGCTACTCTTACAATGAACCAGAATTACAGGAGTATCCATGGGTTCACAAATCTCAATGGGGCTACCAAGACCAAGCAGTGCCTCCCTTTGACATTCTTGGTAATGAAGAAGTTTCTGTGATCATTCATCTCCATAACTTGTACCAGTGGCACACTGTTGACAGCAGCACCAGTACCTTGTCTGTTAAATTATGTAATGATGTTAAAATAGGGCCGAAGGAGAAGAGAGGAAAAGGGAAAGATACTGTACAATCAATTACTAAAATAAATTACTAATACACAAAATGAATAATACAAAAAAATATTAGCACTTTTAAGGAAAAATAAATCCCTCTACAATAGCAATGTAATAAATTTAACCAACCTTAAAGAAACTTAATAAAATACTTCAAATTAGAAGAACCAAGAGCAAAGCTAAACAGTGAGAGACTCCAATAGATTTAAGCTGATAGTTCTCCAGATGTGGTGCTCAAGAGGGTGCTTTGAGTGGGGCCTGAATCAGCCAATCTCAGATTATGAGTCAGACAATTCTCATGCAATAAGATGACCTGGAGTTAAGCCATTCAGGACCTTACACAATACACGAGCAGGACAACCTTAAAGGCTTCAGGAAACCACTGCAATTAACACAAAATGTGAGTTACCAAACTGTATGTGCTGAAGCACAGTACGTTGACTTAATAAACAAACCACAGAATTCTAGACATACTGAAGCCTTTGTATCACTAATAAGACACATGTATTAGACAAGATAGCACTAATATTGTAGTTAGAGGCATTGTTATAACATAAAATGCAACAAAAGCCCCTTAGGCTAATATAGACATCTTCTGACTTCTGAAACTGTGGCAGTGAACTTATACTGTTTACTATTACAGGAAGTGAGGGGTTGTAGACTCAGACTTGAGACAAAACAAGAGATCATGATTAGGAAACCAAAAACAGATTACAGTAAGTCTGTAAAAACAGTGATCCAAGGTTGTACAGTCAGTCCAGAGTAAATGTATCATTCTCAGATGTCAGGAGGCAGCCCTTTACCAAGGCAAGCTGCTCCAACAAAGAGGGTCATAGCAAGCTTATAATAAAAACCATTAAACAAAAGATAGTGCCTGGAATAAACTCCCACTATCAATAAAAAACAGCTAAAATAAGCAAGCCAAAAACACGGTGGAAAAGCAGCGACCAAACAAAAGAAAATGCTAGTTCAAGTAGGAAGCTGCGTCAGCATGTGTAGGCTGCAAAAGAACAGGTAACAGGTTTATTCCATGCTGAAAAGAAAAGAAAGGAAATAACGTTTTGGCCGTGGAGCCTTCAAGAGAATGATACAGTAGATACATACTCATTATAAATTACTGGGTGTGAATACTTAATTCTGCAATAAAGCAATGCAAGATGTACAGATCATATCTTGGACATTTCCTTTTTTTGTGGTTTTCCTGCCCACAACATTAATCATTCATTGCTGTTCAATGTTGATGCAGCTGCAAGAAAAAAAATATTTTAAAACTTCCACTCTTGCTCATAGCTCTGCTGAATATTGGGTCACCATACGTATATCACTGACTTTTTTTACACATTGCAATCTGGGAAAGGGCATGAAATGTGTTACACTCAATGTCGCTCACCCAGGGAACTAGGGAGGACAAGGGTGGGTGTTGCAGATCCACGTCGGTCCAGAGGGAATGGCCAGCTCACTGCACCTCAGACACAACGCAATGCCAACCAGAGGCGAGACAGTCCAAATTCCTAGAAGTAAGGGTCCAGGAGCATGGGTCGTGTAAGGTGTTGGATTCCTCAGGTGTGGTCCATATTCCTAGTGGCTGGGCTCTCTGAGAAAGGGCCACATGGGATACCGAACAATATTCCGGAGTCACCTGGGATGCAGGCAGGCAGGCTGGGACTTGGACTGGAACTGGAATGCAAGGACGTAGTGCTGGGAAAGCAGATGCAGGACAGGGTGGCCCTGCCACTCCAGGGTCTCAACACACACCAGAGTGTAGGGCAGGACAGGATACTCCTAGTCGGAACAGTCTTCAAGGAGGCGCGCAACTGCCAGGATGAACAGAGCACATGTTTTTGGAAGGGGGGGGGGGGGGGGGGGGGCTCTCCTGTCTAAAGCAGACCAGGACACACCATCAGGGGATTCAGGGGATTTCTAAGGTGCAGACTGGGTCGAGAGAGTCATCTGCTGAGCTCTAGTCTGAAGCGGGAACCCGGCCTCCCTTTCCCACTGAGCACCCGGCAGCCTCTGGACAGCACAGCCGTGGGCAGAGCTCCCAGTCGGAGCCTAAGTGAACTGGAAACCAGGAAAAGGAAGAGCTCTACTGGGACACTGGAAGGTGGTTTAGGAGGTAAAATGTTGTACATGTGCTGGGTCACCATGGAGGGATCGATCAGGGTTTAAACTCCTTCAGAGCACCTGCTGCTGGGAGAATCTCAGTACAGATGGGTACTCTGCATATCCTCTCTCCTTGACGACCAAGGCAGGGCAGAGGTGTGGCTGCCTGCCACTGCAACTGTGACACGCACACTGAGGTGCAGTGTGGGTGGGCATAGCAACCCCCCAGTCCAAGGTGTATCCTGCCTTATGCCCGTTGCTTCCTGGGATAGGCTCCAGCTCCCCTGCAACGCTGTTTGGAAGAAGTCATTAGAAAATGGAGGGATGGATCTATTCTTAAATGCATACTGTTATGTATATATTTTCTAATTAAAAAAATAACTACATTGTCATTATGCAATACAGTATGAGTGTGCTCTCAAGGAAACATACTTCATTAACCCTCATCATTACGGTGCTTCTCGACCCATTTACCACAGTTAATTTTTTCTTGAGTACAGAGTTCTCACTATGAGACACAGTTCTCAGTATGACTTGTTGCAGTAATGCGTCTAGGTTGAGTTGCCAGCTGCTTTGTAGCTTTTGCACTCAAATTGCTTTACTGCAGCTTATTGCATGTTAGCACAGTGCTTTACAAGATGCCAGCTTTTCTCTTTGATATCCTGTTGGATATCTATTGTTAATTCGAAGTAAAAGTGTTAGAAAATTTATTTTTTTCCAAAGTAGAACTGAAATTGAAAACAGATAAAAAAACTATTGGAGGTGCCCACACCATGCATTTTTGGGAATTATATGTTCAGTTTTTAGCAGTAGCTTAATCAAAAGCTACTCACTAAATATTAGTTTAAAATGAAGTGTCCCACCAAACATTACTATTTTATTGGACACATCTGAGTCAGTGTGCATTGGCTTCAAAGGAACAGGCAAAAGTACAATTAATCTTTACCTCTTCTCATAGAGCACATGCATTCAAGCAGGTTATAATTTACTCTTTGATAGAAATTAACTTTGTTTTAAACAGAGAAATGTATTCATTTATTTCCATTTGTTCTGGAAATTGACCATATTTTAAACTTAAACAGCAAAATCAAGTTCCAAAGTACTTCAAAATACAAGAGCTAGAAATGATCATGAAAAGAACGTAATTGTTACAGGCCAGCAGGAGTGTTATATTAGTTTCAGCTGACCTGTCAATAGAGATTGTTTGGACCTCAGCCTCTTGAATATTCATTCACATGAGGTGAATTAAGTAATTAATTAGATAACTGGTGAAGGATGAGAGTCACATTCTTACATGGGTTTCAGTTAGCCTAGGTTTGGAATACTGTATAAAGGGATGCACAGTGATAGTTACTGTTTGATTGTTAGATTAGATCTTCATTTGTTTCTACTGACAAGCCTTACTAAAATAAACCATTTCCACCATAATTTCCTTTCCACTGTGGTTTACTCATGTGCTTAGGCATCACAATTTACCTGAGAAGAGGCAGGCCTGTCACATTAAGAGTTTCAAATGGCTAAGAATCTTAAATAGCCCAAGGAGAAGCTACATAAAAATATTAGATGAGAACATTTTGAACAGAATGATTTTACCAACATGGCAGGTGTGCATAGGCAGACAATTACAGAAAAAAGCAAGTATGTGAAAAAAAATGTCTCACAAGAGAATAAATAGCAGGTGATCCCCACTACTGATTATCGATGGGCAGACAGAGGAGATACAATAACTCTAACCTTCCAGTCACGGACAAGCTTTTGACCAAAATGTTTTACAATAAAGTCCCAATGTCCTCTAAAATCCTCTGTGGTTCATTATGTTTAGGTACAAAATTAAGGGTTTCACATGGGACTAAAAAGTGCAATAAAAATTCTGATACCACTTGCTAACATGGCAATTTTGATTTCTCTGGAAATTGAGTTGAAATACATCCAATTTGCATGATACTTTACATACAGTATTCATTGCCCAGCTATGCTACAGTACATGGGTGCCAGAACATAACAGCTATTTAACTATTTTATTTAAATCTTTAATTAAAAAAAATATTTCATTCATTAAAATAATTATTTCTGAGTTATTAATTTTTGCACATGGATGAAATAGGATACACCTGTCCTCCCACAGGTCCCTAGGAGAAATGCTCAGATTCAGCTTGTATTAAAGATCATTTTTGCCTCCAGGTACTAGATTTTCTGTTTGGAGACCCCCCCCCCCCCACACACACACACACACATCAGAAACCCCTAATAACATGTCAAGTCTAAGTAGACAACAAATTCTGGCAACCAAGGTGTCAAAAGCTGTGTGTCTAAACCATATCAGAGGATCAAAATAGCTGCCACTCCTCCATACTGTGCAGTGAGAAACAGGGAATGCAAAATCAACCTTAATTAAAATCCATCCAGTCGTTTGAAACGTAACAGAGCTCATTTGGCACTGAGTTTGTTATAGAAGGTGATGTCGCCCCCTTGGTACCAGGATAATGTTGAATTGGCTGTATGGTGTCTGGAAATTTAGTGCAGAGGACTTTTCCAATGTCTTAGAAGTGACAATGTATTCCTTTGAAGTTAGAGGTGTGCCCATGAACAGCCATGATTAATTTCAAACAGTAGGGAGAATTACACCTGTTACACACGCAAGCACAGATACTGCCTGTATCAAATAAAGGCTACAGATACATGCCTTGCTTCAACATACAGTACTTGTTCAGTTATAGCATCGTTTATTTGGCACAGGAGTTGAATTGCTTGCCTACCATGCAGAGTAATTCTAAATTTCTGATGATGGAAATGGCCAGATTGACTACCATGGAGGTTGAAGGAATGTTTCATTCTGAAATGTCCAATACAGGGCTATTGCAAGAGCTTTTTGTGCAATTCTTCAAAGTGAAAATCCCTACAGGGGTACATTATGTAATCTCTGCATGCCAAATCTATTTAATATATAAGATACATCAAATACAGTATATTAAATAAATATATTAAATATATAGTTCTGTAGGAATCATAAAGCATAATCAATATATTCACATATTTTATTTGAACATTTATGTGACGACTGTGATGTATTCATGCATGGACCTTCCTCGGTTTTCTTTGACAGGTTTATTCTTTCCCAAAGTTTTTCATTTTTTCTATTACCAGATTATATTTTACAGCAAGCACACTATCTCCTTATAATAGTTTTTCTACCAAGTGCACATTATTCGATTGACCATTGGAGTTCACCAGAGTAGAATGTTCTTTACAATAAGTCAACAGGGAAATATAACAACACAATTTTATTAATTTTGCCCTCTTTCCCACAGTGTATTGACATTTTTTTTTGGTTTACATTTAAGTGTTTGCTCTTGCGTCAAACTGAAATTTGGGGAATAGAAATGACTATAATTTTTTTCCTTCTGTTTCTTCAGTTAATCTGTTTTATGGCTTTGGTCTCCAGACAAGAAAAAAAGAGACAAAGAAATCTTTCTTACATTTTATTAGCGTAATTAAGTTTAGTAATAAAACACAATGCAATTTATGATCACTAAAATAAACAATGCAATTACACAGAAAATATTTGTGAGGGAGTAGAGACTGGTAATGTAAACTGGATATCTTAAGAATGGTTTTAGTCTGTGGTTCTTCTGCAATGGATCTTTGACTAGAAACTGAAAAACTGGATATAAATACATATAACAACAATAGTTACAGAAAGAAGTACATTTAGTCCATCTTTGGTGAATAGCTGAAGAGATTTAGCCCAAAATTTGTTTGTTGTAACCTAACATAAAAGGCATTGTAGGGGACTGATTGATTGACTGACTGTGGAACACTAGTTTGAAAGCCAAAAAGACCATCTGACCTACAATAAAGTTTATTTACAAATACATACCTGACAATAATTCAGATTCATTCAGATCACAAATCTCTAAAGACAGTAAGACTGGGCTTCCCAGTGTTTGTACCGTTGTGCTGCTGTCCCCAATACCTGTTGATTTTTAATCTGAGGTCTTCATTACGTAACAGAAGTGTTGTTGGTACTAATAAGAATACATTTTAAAACTGACATAAGAATATTGGAGTCATCGAATGAGACCCACCATTGTGAAGCCACTCCAGAATTTGAAGCTTTGCAGTGAGTAAAACACTAATGCCATGCAATGGAAAATGGAGAATTACCTTTTGAAAGAATATCTTTTAAACACAGAAGAACTGTTTTCAGTTTTAACAAAAAGGCAGAAAAACATTTTCTTGGGGAAGGGGAAATAAAAAATACATAAAATAAAAGAAACTCTAGCAGTAGGTAACAGTATGAGGCTTGTGCGTTCTGGCGGTAATGACGAGGCAAAGTGAAAAGCAGCTCTCCGGCAATGGTCAAGTGGGAAACTCCGCAACAAAAAAGGGGTTTCAAAAGAGAAAAGAAAGACATACTGTATAATTGAACACAACACTTAGGGCTGCGGAGTGGTAGTGGCAGCGAGCAGGGAAAGCACTGAAACAAGTAAGCAAGCGCAAAAAGATTGAGAAAAAAAGAAAACTGGCATAAAGAAACTATGAGGTAGCAAACGTACAGTAGCTCAGCTTTTGACAGAACCCCGAGTGAAGGGTGAGGGAAGTATTTCAGAAAAATTAAACTAATAATAAAATTATAAATTAATTGGTTGCCCATTGTGAAAGTTTGCCGGAACGTGTATGTGGGACCTATTACCAGAGCCCACTCGGGCATGACACTGGCCTGTTGGTTCTTGGTGTTCTCTGGCATGGCTCTAACAAAAAGTAAGAAAATACAGCATAAACAAAACAACACAAAGTGTTACATACAGTAGCTTATACCAGTTAACAATATCCACACATAAAACTATGTATTTCAGAGGCCTACATTCTACTGACCCAAAAGCCCATAATGCTAGCCCTTTTATCCAAAACACTTTGTAATACTTTCACAGGCTAACATCCTAAACCCTGCAACCTAAGTAAAAGAATACTGTTATGACAAGACTTACTGACAGGCTGAAGAATTCCAGAGCTTGAGTCCAGTGGAGACTCAGAGACAGACGTGAGGTGACAGAGATTGCCTAAGGGGAGGCAATAGCAGACAAGCTGATCGGTCATTGAAGGCAAGCTCAGTTATCAGGGTATGTTCAGGCAGGGTGACTGCAGTCATGTAGGGTTATCAGGGAAGTGGTTTCAGATTTGCTGGTGCTTGGCTTAAGTGACAGGCAGAGCATGTTGGAGACCGACCAGGATTCAGGCTGATTGCCTTCTAAATCCTGAACTTGTGCAGTGAGCACCAACCAGGTCTGTAGGTAACTCAATGGCTAAGCAACAGATCAGTGACAGATCATGCTTTAAATGTCTTCAGAATTAGCAGCCTTTAATTGGAGGCAGGCAGTTGGAACAATCAGCCTGAGCCAGTTGGCACATCCCTGGGAGGTGTTTGACTCCTTTTTAAATGTGCCTGGTTTCTGCAGATACTGAAGGCTCAGGCATAACAAATACAATCTTAGACTAAATCTCCCTTCCAACCACACAGATGCCCAAAAATGCATGTTATTCTAAAAATGCATCGCCAAATTAAAAGAGAAGGTTTTAAGCCTGAGGATTCCACTATGAAGAAAATCAGAAATTCCTAAAGTAAATAAGTCATCAAGCTCTTTATAAAAAGGTTCAAGTTGTTTAGCTAGAATCCGCTAGAGTCACCAAGGTTGATCATCAAAAAGATCCTCATGTATGGCACAATCATAGAGGAAGAAGAAGATGATGCTGCTCCTTCTTCTCAGTATTTCATGTCTTCCTTATCTCTACTTTTCTCTTCTCCTTCTCTTCCTGTTTTTGTTTTCCTTTTCCTTGTCTCCATTCTGTTTTTTATGCTTTGTTTCTGGTTTGAAACATCTGAAGATTTATTAAGAAGCTAACTAGTGTAAACTGAAACATTCCTTTTGATTATGTGTGTTTACCCATTTTTCTGCCCAACAGCTAAGCAAACACCTCAGATAAAACCTATTGTTCCCAGGCTCTCTGTTTAGGCTTTGATCAGTGCAATATGATGTGAACTGCCAAAGTTACAAATAGTTTGACCCACTCAGCTGTAACAATATTTATCAGCTGAAGATTCTTACAATTAGGATCCAACAGCAACGTTTGGTTCGTGTTTCAGTGCCTGAAATAGGAAATCGATCAAACACTACTGCTACGAGTAAGTTCTAAATATTTATACCAGCTGAGATTCAATTTTGTCGTTTCTTAAATGGTTTCAGTAACAATTAATCATCATTTTTTGGGGTTTGTGTTGTGTGTGTCGCTATGTTTACTTATATTAGGCACATATCGGCCAATGTTTTTGTCAGGATTTAGTGGGTGTTTTTTCTCTTTTGCTTCTGTTTCCCTCTGCTATCAAGGTTCCAAGACTTTGTAGTGCAAACAGTACAGCAGACTGCAATCATCAAAGATGAAGTGAAACCCATCAATTACCACACTTTTTAGTCAAAAACAGAAAAGATGTGTCGAGGTGCTGAGCTGGAACTGGACCTGGAATAGAGGAATGGGGAGAAAAGTCAATGGAAGGACAGTGCACCATTAAACCTGGTTATCTGTATACTGTTGTTTTATCAAGTAGCCCCTACTTGTTTATTTCTGCCTACCTCTCGTGATCACCTAGACATTCACAATGCAGGAAGAGGATATATTGTATAAGGCTTAAGATAGAAGGCCAAGGAGTCTTGAACAATCTGTTTTATATATAATGTATAATTGAACATGTTGTTTGTAAGAGGGCAACTGAATCTGGAGGGTTTGATAAAGGGTTAAGTCACTGGAGTATTCTGGTGAAAGAGTCCAGATACACTGAAGAGTGCATTAAGATCACATACACACAAGGTTAGGGAGCTGGCGAAACCTCTGTGAAGCCTGCCTCCCTTTATAAGGTTTAGCGAGTAAAAGGACCAGGAGAATCAGACCCTCGCTGTCACGTTTGGTTGCGGAGCTCACATGGAGACTCCGATGGTTAGCTCACAGGGAGCTACAGTAGATCCTTACTGTCAGGAATGCAGTGAGGTACTGAGTGTCATGGTGACATGCCAAGGTACCATCTCGGGTTCCAGCCACAATCCAGGAGGGGTTTAGTAATGCTACATACAGCCATTCTAGGAAGAGAGCAAGGCTGTCTGAGCTAAAGGAAGACAGTACACGGTGGGCTGACTGTCCATGTCCGCTCTGGTTGACCTAGACATGCAGAGAGCTTCTGGGGAAGCTCAATCTCTTGGTGAGACAGCTGATTAGTGGGTGGTTACTGGGAACAGAAAACCTCACAGGAGTAGCAGCTTTGGTTGTTTCTCTGTCAGCTCGCTGGTAAAGAGAAGACAAGGAAGGAGTGAGATCGGCCAAACAGAATCGACCGAGTTGAGGTTATTTTCACTGCTACTCTTTCTTAAGATAGTTAAGGTACATGGTTAAGTGAGATGTACACGATTTGAGATCAAAACCCAGTTAAAAACACCAACTCCAGTCAAGGTCGCTGCCTAAAATGAGGTTAAATCAGGGGTTAATGTGACAGAATTCCCCCATTCTCGACTGCCAATTTTGTGGGACAGTTGGAATAGAGAGGAAATGCTAGAGACAAGGAAGGACTGCACAGTGTCTCACTTCCTGCTTCAATGAGATGGAAGGTGGTGTGTCAGGTGTGACAGCTGATTTGGGAGTATGGAGTATGTTTGAGGTTTTTTAGAACGTTGTAGAGAAATGCGGACTTTGCTCTCATCAGGAAGTGCTTTACTGGAGGTTTTTTCTTCCTTCTTCTGGTTCTTTGGGATTAGATTGTTAAATAGTTTTCTTCCATTTTCAGGATGTTTCAGCAAAACATCATGGTGGTTAGTATAAAGTAAAATTAAAACTTCAATTAGTGAACATACTGTAACTGTCTATTGCTGGTCTGTGGATATACTGGTGGCTACGGGGAAGAGACAAGCTATGTGGGAAGAAGAGTCCCAGAACCTTCAAAATTGTCAGATGGTGTAGACAGCTAGAGGACCTGCTGGCTGTCATAATGTGAAAACTACACACACACCACATGTTTAGTTTGTAATATTATTATTTTATTTCACACAGAAAAATGTAATAGATAAATACATATATTGTACTGTATAACTACAGTTCCGTCTGACTGTCTACAAAGGCTATTTAAAATAGTTGTTCATGAAGTGGTTTGTTGATCATTGACTTTCTAAGTATATATATATTGAATTTTGATTTGATGCACGGCTGATGTCTTGAGGTTGTCAAATTAAAGGTTTTATTAAGCATGTCACCCCATTAGAGGAAGGCAGTAATGTGACTTGTTCCTTTTTTAGTAGCTTTAGTATTTAGTATTCCTATTAAAAAAAAACAGAAATATTACAAGTTTATTCATTTTTGGAGTTGCAAAGGGAGAAACACATCCATCTGCTAACCATTTCTTCCACCTTTGGGTGCCAGTGCAAACACACAGAGGCCAGTAGTACTGTTGTTTCAATTTCAGCTGACCAGCCACTAAAGGTTTTTCAGACCTCAATTGCTTGAATAGAAATTCACATGTGGTGAAAATGGGCCCTGGTGTGAGTGTGTGCCCAACAATTTCCAGGGTGTTTCCTGCCTTGCGCCCATTACTTGCTGAGTTAGGATCCAGCCCCCCTATAGCCCTGAACTGAATGAAGTGGTTAGAAACTGAATGAATGGATGAATCTTGCTCAAGGGTACAACAGCAGCATCTCACGTGAGATATGAACTTGAAGCTCTTCATTCAGGAGCCTTAAATATTGGTTCATTCTGTTGCACATAAAAATAGGCATAAGTGTAATTTACCTCAGTAATAAATGTATGTAAGTGCAAGGCAATAAAAAACAGACACATTTGCTATTGTTTTAGGCATAGTATACATTCTTTTGTACTCTCCATCGAGTGCCAGATCTTTTTTTGAGCTAATGACAGCCTATTGTTTTCTTTCAGATCTGCAGGGTTTCTATTAAAGAAGCATGGTATTTCCTAATGTAATTCAATAAAAAATATGAAATACCACGACTGTACGATCAAGTCACAAAACAAAAATATACTAGGTAAGACGTCAATTGCCTTGAAAGTCTGATAGAGTACAAATTCTTCTACTTTTAAGTGTGCCTTTTTTGGCTGTCAACTTTTTCATTATTGCATGAGCTCTTAAGATAAATGACTTTCATGATACGTTGCAATCAAGGCATCCATAAGAGGGTCATAAAAATGTATACCTTCAGCAATTCACACTTCATTACACTAAATAAGCCCTAAACAAAGTTTGGGACCAATGGATAGAATCTGGGGTGTTTTCCTGCCTTTACACTCAGCTGTAGTAGGTAAACACATATGACCAAAGAAGATTTCTGGTGATATTCTCTTATTCTCTGGTTAATTAACTTCTTGGTAAATGATTAGAGTCTTCATTAGTCCTAGAACACAGCATAGAAAGACAAAGAGAACCAAAAGGAAAAAGAAGGTGACCAGAAGGAAGGTAGAGAGGACATCATTACCCTCCTTTTCAACTAAGCTTGTGTCTTGTGCATTTTGCTATTTCTTTGTGCCAAGCATTTTCCATCACAGGATTCAGATTAGAATTCAGAACAACCTATAAAATGTTTTCAACCAGTTTTCACAAAAACAGTGGCCATCCAAGGTACAAAACCCTTCTTTTTCAGTCAAAATTCAGCAACATGTTTTCACTATAATGGAAAACAATTGAATGGCAAACAATTATGAACACAAGTTTGACAATAGTAGCGCTAGAAGTTTGCTTCTATCTTCTAACCGCTTCTTCCAATTCAATGTTGCAGGAAAGCCAGAGCATATCTTGACAAGGGCACGATGTGCAGGGTACACGTTGGCAGGGTACACAGTGTGCCAGTCAATCACAGGGCAGACACAAGCACAGACACACACACACTCTCACACCTATTTTCCCAAAAAGCAAGCAATCTAACAATATGTTTTTGTTCTGTGGGAGGAAATCAGAGAACCCAGAGGAAACCTACATCAACACAGGAAGAATATACAAACTCCACGCAGACAGTACCCCAGGTCTGGAGTTGAACCAAAGGCCCCAGTACTGTGAGACAGCAATTCTAACCACTGCACCATCATGCCTCCCAAGTTTGCTTCCATTGACTCTTCAAATATTCTTCCCAGAACACTTCATTTGGGTAAAGTGGAAATTAACAGAAGTGATACTTACATTTGTAGGATTTATTTAAGAAGGAAAAATATTAAGTTTCAATTTTGTTAACTAATACTGTAACTGTGTTGATTTCACAGAGCCTTACCAGTTGAAAGTTTTTCTGGTAGGGAAATACTTTCAGTCAACATTCTACCTATGACATATTTTCTTCATTTCTGTGGAAGTAGTGAGGTTTTGTTCTCATGTGCAATGTTTGTGTTACTCTAATAGAAGTGGGATGAGCAATAAGTGGGATTAGCACTCATCCTGAGTATTTTCATACAAGAGTTGTTGTCTCCAACCTTTCCCCATGCAGGATATAAGTATTGTTTTGGCCACTAACTAGGAATTTATTTGAAATTATTGCACATGTACCACAAAAGCTGCAGGATTATATGCTATGACAGCTCATTCCACTTTTAGAAATAAATGTTAGAAAATAATATAGAAGATTATAGAAGAAAAGAATTGTTCACTAATAGTTAGATCTGTTTTCATTTAAGATTTGTGTGACTGACTTACTGCCAGAGAGCTCTTTGAAGTCAGTATCAAAGCTTTCAAGAGGCTTGCATTGCACATACTGTAGCTACTGAAGTGAAAAAAAATATTTCTATTTAACTCATTAGTTTTCATAGAGCTGCTGCATTAGTGTTCATGTCAGACTAAAAGAACAGCAATTCAGCCATATTATAAAGGAACATGTTGAAGACTCATATCCTAGCTTGGTCACTGTAGGTCAATCATACAAGCTTGAAGTCTTCTAGAATTCACATCATTTGTTTTGTCATTTTACATTTCCTAAACTTGAACATTTGTTTCCCTTTGGTCATAATTTTGGTCATTTTCTTTTGAAATATGACTCTTTGTTAATTAAGAGCAGTAGCGTGAGGCTGTAACCTTTTGGTACAGTTTAATTTGTCCTTCTGAGAAACATGTTGTGCTAAATGAAAAACAAGTGACACCCAAGCAACTGTTAATCATCTATGTAATGGAATATAAAAATTCTGAATCATTCTGAAAATGCACATCATTTTCATTCTTTTATATATTTCTTGTTATTCTTGTAAAATATAGTGTTCAAATTACTAGGATCCCTGAAGCATTTGGAAATAAGTAAATGCATCTGTTTCCAGAACCACTGGAAACTGGAAGAAGGAAAACTTGTTCTTCAGAACTCACAGTTCTGAATTATTTGTAAGAAAATGTATCTGTTTCCAGAACCACAGGAAACTGGAAGAAAGGATTTTTGGTGTTTGGCCTCTTTTTCTATTGAAATTGAAAGAGCATTTTCCCAAGTTAAACAACACAGTGATGCCAGATCTCAATACAAAATAAGAATGAAAACAGCTTTACAGGAGGTCTGCTTAGTGTTCTACTAATGTCTCAGTAGTGATTTTAGCACTTGAGGAGATACATTTACAGAAATAGGGTACTGCCATTGCATCCAGGGTAAATTCTTGTAAGGTTAGACTGTGGCTCAGTGTGTCCCGCCTGAAACATGACTTCTGTATCATAAGTATATTTGTGTTTTCTGTAAATGTGTATGAAGGTGTACACGTGTCCCTTCTGATTGCTTTTTAAGTAGACAATGTTGATTGTGCTGCTTCCAGGTACAAACAAGGCTACATAAAAACAGTTAGTTTAAGTGTCCAAACTGGTGGGTGTTCAAGGGAAGTTAATACTTGAAAACGCTCCCAATACACCCAGCACAAGCTATGGCACTACAGAGAAACAGAACCCGATGAGCTTAGTGTCCTCCTCTGATTTGTTCACAATTAAAGATGCAAGATACCTGTCTCTGGTATCATGATGATCCTGGAGTTGATCCACGAATAGACATGCTTGCTGGACTAAGCAAGGGTGAGGTTTTACTACGAGTACAGAACCTTAATAGCGCATTGGCAAATTCTTCACAATATTCTGTAACAGGGAAGTCCTGTTACGTTACGAAAGAAGATAAAGATTACAAACAAATAATTCAGAGTGACTATTCTTTTAAGAAGTTTGCAGCTTCTTGATCCAACGACCATTTCCATATGCTTCTTGAAGGAGGCCAAAGTGTCAGCTTCAGCAACATGGCTGGTGTGACACACAGCTGGGTGTGTTGTAATGAGATCTTTCAAATATACCAGTCCAGGACAGCAGACACCAAAAAAAAAACAGGCTTAAGATTAACAAAAAACTGCTTTTTGTTTACAGCCTTACGATACCAAACACTGCACCAACCCCCCAAAAACCCCACAACATGAGCCTTTGATTCTTTTTGAGCTACTAATTGAAATTCTTCTGCCTGTAATTCTGAGCAGCTCAGCTACTTAACAGCCTCAAAACAAACATTTGTAGCATTTCAGTCCCTCCTTGGGATTGAAAAAAACAATAGTCAATCCCTGAGACTTCTGTAAACTTTCAACATCTAAAAAACTTTCTCCCTCTGCTGAAAAGTACACTCAGAGTATATGCCTTAAAGCCTATGGACAGCAGATTAATCAATTTCCTGCCTTTAAATGCACATCTGATCAATCATCTTCCCGGAACTGGTCAGGGGTTTGAGCAGCAGCTCTTTCCCTCAGAGGTTTCAGGGCAATATGGTCTAGAGAAAGCTACCATCTTGCCTGGCCTGGCCTTGCTCTTACACTGGGTAGTTTGTTCCACACTCCCACAATCCTTTGTGTAAAGATGGTCATCCTGAAATTCACTAGTTTCCTCTTGATGTAACGATAATTTCTTTCCGGACCCTATGCGGACGACACATAATCCGGTTTAAAGTGAGAACACACGGGGGGAAAAGTCATGCAGGAGACAGGAGATAGATAGATAGATAGATAGATAGATAGATAGATAGATAGATAGATAGATAGATAGATAGATAGATAGATAGATAGATAGATAGATAGATAGATAGATAGATAGATAGATAGATAGATAGATACTTTATTGATCCCGTGAGGGAAATTGCAGTGCAACAGCAGCTTAACACACACAACACACAATAGTACAATACATACAATACAATACAAGAGTTACTCACAGTCCGGACACACAAGAGCAAACTAGAACAGAACAGTACACAGAAAATCGTATCACACATATGAATATAAATATAGATGTAACCATAGATATAAATATAAATGTATTGCACAGGTCCCTGGCATATATTGCACAAAAGTGGTTGTAAATGGGAAAAAGAAAAAGAAAGAGAACAGATGTAGCAGTAGATGTGTATATGCGTTTAGTCCAGAAACAGGTCACTGTCGATGTTGCCTCTGCCAAGACGCAAGGTGGATGCGTTGTACAGTCTTATGGCAGACGGCAAGAATGACCTCCTGTAGCGCTCCCTGTCGCACCGTGGATGAATCAGTCTATTGCTGAACGTGCTCTTCATTCCTGCAAGCCTGTCATAGAGGGGATGGGAGAAGTTGTCCATGATGGCCTCTAGTTTGGACATCATTCTCCTCTCAGCCACTACCTCCAAGGGGTCCAGGTCAGACCCAATGACAGAGCTTGCTCTCCTGATGAGCTTGTTCAGCCTTTTGGAATCTACTGCTCTAGTCCCAGAGCCCCAGCACACCACTGCGTAGAAAATGGCACTCGCTACCACCGACTGATAAAACATGTGTAGCATCTTACTACACACATTGAAGGACCTGAGCCTCCTCAAGAAGTAAAGTCGGCTCTGTCCCTTCTTATAGATGGCCTCGATGTTCTTAGACCATTCCAGTCTCTCGTCGATGTGCACTCCCAGGTACTTGTACGAGTCCACCATCTCCATGCCACTCCCATGGATGTAGACAGGAGTAGGTTTGACCTTTTTCCTCCTGAAATCTACCACCAGTTCCTTTGTCTTTGTAATATTCAGTTCCAAGTGGTTCACCCCACACCACTCCACAAAGCTGCTGACCAGTCCTCTGTACTCCTCCTCCTGCTCACCCTTGATAAATCCCACAATTGCAGAGTCATCTGAGAACTTCTGCAGGTGGCATGACTTTGAGTTGTACTTAAAGTCAGAAGTATAGAGGGTGAAGAGGAATGGAATGAAGACAGGGGCGTGTCCTTGGTGTGCTGGTGTACTGGGAAGGTGTGGCCGAGGCAAACAATCCAAAAAATAAGTCCATAGGCGAATCGAAAAAACAGGCGAAAGTCCATGGCCAGGTGATCCATCCAAAATAAAGGATTAAAAACAGGAACCAGGTTGGAACTGGCGAGGTGAACAGGAACAGACATAGAAACTTAAAAACATAATGGAGCAAGGCGCAACCAGGTCCCAGGCTCGCACGATATGGGAATCAGATGCAGAGCCCGGATTAATGTCAGTGCCTGGCTTTTAAGGGGGGCTGGAAGGAGGCTAGAACAAGGAACAGGTGCGGGGAATGAGGCAAACAAGGAAGAGCCGGAGTGCCCTTAAGGGGGAGGGACTACAATCATGACACAAGTTCTCTGATGTGTGTTTCACCAAAGGTTCTGAAGTCCAAGGAGGCCTTACTAGTGCATTATATAATTTTAACATAACATCCCTTGATTTCAATTCTGTGGTTTCAACTACTACTAGTTTATATGCTAACATTGTTTTGCCTTTTTTATTAAGTAAATATGCATGTAAGTAAATAACCTTAAGGAAATGAAAGAATAACGTGTTCAGGAGAAAACACAGAAATGTTCAAAAAGTAATCCTCATTTGAGACAATCAATGACACTTGAAATCTTTTTATAATATATATGTAACAGGCTCGGCTCTCTCTTTTGGCTGTCCTTGGTGCGGCAGTCATATGCTGGGACATGCCATCTGCTTTTTGTCAACTTTTCCTGAAAAGGCTTGCATTGCGTTTTAAAATATCTTCTGGTTGCTATGGTATATACAATTTCTGCTGTAGATGTATTTTAGCTCTTTTGTACCCCTTGTCCATTCATGTGTCCAACATTATTACATGGTTCCCTAAGTGTGTGCGTCTTTTAAGGAGGGGAGTTGAACTTTGTAGCTTTGAGTTGCAATGACAATAAAAGTATTACATTACTTATTAGCATTAATTAGAAACACTCTGTGTCATTTGAAATGACTTCTTGCTTCTTACTGGTAAATGTGTCATGATTATAAAAGATATGATGAATATATGACTACAAGAAATTGTAGGAATGAAAAATATGAGAAGAAATTTGTTTTATTGATGAATTCATGTGAATCTGAATAATTTAATATTTTATAACAACAGAAGTTGTCAGAAACCTAGACTAAATTGTTTCCTTTTACTCCTGGCTCATATTTTCCTTTTAATTTAGCGATTATATTTCTAAACCTTTGTTTTCTGCTAATACAGTTTCTTACTTTCTTTTTGTTTGTGGAGAACAAAAAATATTGAATGTTACGTATCATGAATTTCTTAAGATAATCTATTTTCAAAGGCTATTTTTTTAGTTGAACTAAAGGCAAGGAGCTCAGTTTTGATGTATAGGGTTCACTAGGTTTTTATTTTTCTCTTGCTAATATAGTTTTCCTTTTACTAAAAAAAATAATTATGAAAATCCTTCATTTGTGTATGCAAACTTATCTACCTTGATAGAACACTGCAACTATGACTGCAAAATATAATCCAGTGTGGCATTCTGATTTCTACAGAAGAAATAAAGTAAAAGTTAAAAACTTAAATTAAATCCAGAATAGTTTGCCACAAACCCATTTTTTGTTTATGACATTAAACATTAAAAAGTGCCAATTTGTAACTTAAATCATATGTCCAAAACAAACACACAGGAATGATTATCCCACATTAGCTTTTTCATGCTCTGAAGAATTCAAGGAGTCAGAAAGAGAAACATTAGTACCCCTTTATTCTCACAAAAAATGTCAATTTTAAACTGCATTAAAGTTGCCAATAGAACTAATTTTACTTTAGTTACATTAACCTGGAATGTCCATGTGAATGATTTTTACTTACACCTGAACTGATGATATCTTTAAAACTGTTTTAGGCTGTCATTATTTTTGTCTAGGATGTACAGTAGTTGTTTGGGGTAGGTTTTGGCTTCTATTGTCTGTCTTTTAGCACATGAATTGCACTTTAGTGTCTCATATTCAAGTATATTGGATATTGTGAGTTGTACAAGCAGTTTCTCTTATTATTTATAATGAATCATACATAGTATACATAGATTCCACTATTGTAAGCAGCTAACTTTCAAGATATATATTGCCATGGGAGCATACATTTTCTTTCGGTAGACAGGCACGTTATAGCCACTCACCAGGCTGTTTCGGTAGCGTAACAACTGTCCTCCTCCTCACGATCAGATGTAATGGAGAAGAATGAAAGACGGAGGCAGAATACTCTTTTCCCTCAGAGAGTAGTTATATTGTAGGCTTTGTCATACACAGCACAATACCAGCTACACACACAAATCGATGACCTTAACTCCTCAGTTGGCTTAAACGCTTCTCCCCCTTAGCAGCCCGCCTAAATCTCTCTCCAGTTCCTGTGTCGTCACGACAATCTTTTACCCTCTCACATCTGAAAATCATAATCATTTTTACAAACTTTAAACTCTTAACATTGACTAAATTATGTCTTAGACTATTATAAGATTTTTTAACTGAGAAAAAAAATAAACATAAACTATTTTGTGATTAATTTCATTCTAAAAAAATGTGTTCTAAAATTTAATTTTGAGATCAATAACAAAGAACCTCAAATGATAAACCTTCTTATTCTACTACATACAGAACTATATTAGTGTATAATGGAGATCCACCCACCCATTTTCTTACTGGCTCCTCCAAATCGGGGCAGCATGGAAGCAGGAGCTGATTCTGGCAAGCAACAGGTGCAAGACAGGTTACACCCTGGATGGGACACCAGTCCATCCCAGGGCAGATAGACAAAAACACAATCACACCAGGGCCACATTTTCTTGCAGGGAGAAGCCAGAGCACTCAGAGGAAACCCATGCAAACACGGAGAACATATAGTATAAACCCCATACAGACAGCACCCAAGGTCCAGATTTGAACCCAGAGTCCCAGCACTGCAAAACAGTGATGATAACTACTGCTCAAATGTGCTGCCCAATAACAGACATAAACATCTTAACCAGTCATTATGATGAACCACTCAAACTCCCTGGACTACCTTCAGAAACATAACCAATAAAGGGTTAATTGTGCCCTTGATTTTTATATTGTTTTAGTGATAAAATCAAGGGACTTGTTAGTTGTAGTTCCTGGCTGTAACATCTAAAACATCCGGTTCTTACAGAAAAAAAAAGATTTGAGCAATTTCCAGATTATAACTTTGTGAATGTATTGCAATAATAAATGGTAAGTTTCTTTTATTGGTCAGTATATTTATACTGAACCAAATTTGTACAGCTGTAACATTTGTGAAAAGCTTACTTTAGGATATTTTTTAAATGAAATATATGTCGGTTTTGCTTCCTATAAGAAGAAGAAAAGATCTGATGCAGTGGGCAGTAATAGATGGTGAAGACAGCAGTCCTCTTTCCCTGGGAAGTCAAGCTTGTCTATACCAATATTTGTCTATGTCAAAAAGGACTGCATGTGTAAAGGGGGTGGTACCATATTTTGCCCTTTCCATGACAACAGAGCTGGAGAAAGACTTTTGTTTAGTTTTTATTTTAGATTAATGATATCCCAGGATTCCTTAGTATAAATTATTTTCATTATTTTCATTAATGTTTTCATTTTCATTTTACGTCCATCAAAGGTAAATATACTGTATGCATACTTGCATAGTATATATATATTTATAGTATATATAACCCATACTGATTAAATAAAAAATAGCACCATCCTTCCTCATTGGTGCCACTCTAAGTATATCTAAGAATGCTGAATATAAACATAATATATTGTATCTAGTGCATTAATAGTGCATTGCAATATTTCAAATGGACTTAATGAAGGAAAACTATACAGTATATCTCAATATGTATATGTATATGTATATGTATCTTAATCCTATCAGGCCCCTTTCAATTCCATTTCACTTTAGGCCTCTGCATCAGTACTAATGCTATCCTGTCCTATTAATTCAAAAACAACTTTAGCTGAACTTTTTTTCTCCCCACATTTTGTTGTTTTTTCTTGTTTTTTTATATGGGAGAGAAAGGACCAGCAGTCACACTTTATAAAACAAATTACAGCCAGCACATTTTGTAGTTGACTGCAAGAGTCTAAACAGTTTCGGAAAAGTTTGTTTTATTAATAATTAGTTCAACTAGGTAATTCAGAGCTCAGAAAAAAAACCTGAAGTTGGGTTGGAATCGAGCACCTCTGCTTTGATACTATTTTAAAAGTTTCCCAGAAGTGCTTATTCTGTACTGAGTATCTGTCAATCTGATTGAAAGAGAAGACATAACAAGAAGACAAGAGTCATAATAAATAGTGGGGGAATTCATAACATAATTTTAGTTTTTGAATTCAATTGCAAATAAGGTCCCTTGGCTGTTTGTGCTGATGTTGTAGTGACTTTAACAAACAATAATTGTATATTTATTTTGCAGCAGTAGTGGCATTCCCACATCTACCGAGGAGCAAAATCTCAAAATTCACATACTGTACACCTGTAAATAATCCTCTAAGGAACTGAAACCTTCTTCAGAATGAATAGTTAAATATGAATCATAAGACACAAGTTTAATTTATGTATAATTTTTTTTAAGTCAAGAACTTCTTTACCCAAAGAGTTGTGGGAGGATGTAACAGGCTATCCAGTCACTGTAACGAACAGTTTTTTCCGGACCCTATGCGGACGACACAATCCGAAGAAGTGAGGAAACACTAGTAAAAAGTCATGCAGGAATACGGGGATGACAACACGGGGGCGTGTCAAAAGTGCGCTGGTGCATGGGGGAGGTGTGGCCGAGGCAAACAATCCAAAAGTAATCCATAGTGGGAATCCAAAAACGCAAAAATAAGTCCAAAGCCAGGTGATCCATCCAAACAAGGAATTAAAACCATGAACCGGGTCAGAACCGGCGGACAGGGAACGGGAACAGAGCTTAAAACCTTAACGGGACCAGGCGCTTCCAGGTTCCGGACTTGCACGGTGCGGAAACCAGATGCAGAGCCCGGATGAACATCAGCGCCTGGATTTTAAGGTGGGCTGGGACCAGGGGTCAGGTGCACAGAATTAAATCCAAACTGAAAGAGCCATAGCGAACTTAAGGAGGAGGGACTACAATCATGACAGTAACTTTGTTGAAGCTGCCTTCCCTCATCAAAAGACAGTTGAAATCCTTGCTAACTAACTAAAGTTGTAACTCTTATAATCTAATAACTTGCAAAAAAATGGAAATGTCTAGTATGTTGTCTACACTATAATAATATCATTAAAACGCTTTACAGATAACGGGGATTGCCCTCCACCACCACCAATGTGCAGCACCCACCTGGATGATGTAACAGCAACCATAGTGCACCCGAATGCTCACCACACATCAGCTATAAGTAGGGAGGAGAGCAAAGTGATGAAGCGAGTTAATAGATGGGGAGGCCATGATTGGTAAAGGCTAATGGGAAATCTGGCCAGGTACACCCCTACCATTTTCAAGAAGCACCCTAGGATTTTTAATGATAACAGAGAGGACCTTGGTTTTACGTCTCATCTGAAGGATGGGGCCTTTTTACAGTATAGTGTCCCTTTTTACAGTATAATGTCACTATACTGGGCGTGGAACTGGAGAAAGACCACAAATGCAAATGAGAATGGCTATAAATTGGTCAGAAAGTGCCCTTTCCTCTTCTCCTGAAAAGGAAGCCGCACAATGAAAGGAAGGGAATTCTTTTACTGATCAGATTACTTTGAGCATGCCTGATAAGCATCAGTTGCTACTAAGCATAAAATGAAATAAATGACCTGCAAGAAAACATAGCAGACCATAAGTCTTTTTACCTGACAAATATGATTTGTCATATAAAGGGAAAAAATAGAATATCAACCTCAAAAATAAAAAAACAGCTTTATTTTAATAAACAGAAGTTCAGCAGTATTCCAGGAAATGGAATTGGTTTGAAATTAATTTTGAGAAATAAAATAGTAACTAGATATCCCACAATCTCTTTGTGGCGCTTTCTTTAATAATTCTAAGCAAAGAACATTTTATACCGTAAACTGTATGCATTTTAGGCTAAGTTTGTTTTAAGACTTAAAACATTATGTTGCATGAGTATGAATCAGATTTTATAGATACTGTAGGAATTCATGCAAGCATCAAAATGTTATTTAAGGGAGGAAGTATTTATTGTGAAATAAACATCAAATTGAAGTTTTATGATTCCACAGAACTAATATAGTCTAATTTTAATGCTCTTTGCAAATTTATCAATACAAGAGAATGTTTTACAATAAAACCATAAGAGATGTTCTGTGACAAGAGACTGTTTGGCACATCTTATTTGTCTGGTTGCTAGGAGCTTATTAGCCTTGAGATGTCATCCAGCAAGTTTTTGAAGGATCCCAGGGAATCTACTTTAACAGGATGCCTGGGACGTTTGTTCCTTCAACCTTTTGTGTATATAAGGGTTTCCTGTTTTCAGGTCTGCAGACCCTCTCACACAGCTTCCACTCATGTCCTCATATCCTTGTTTCAGTATTGTTCCTGAAGTGGTCTCCTGAGTTAACTTTGTCAATACCTTCAAGATATTTGTAGACGCTACTATGCGAGAGTCTTAAGCATTTTAGACACAATCAAGAATTACAGTGCAGTATATGTAGGTTACAGTATGTGCATCAAAGTTATAAAATGGAGGATGTCTACTTGTGAACAGGAGTTCACCAAAATGCAAACTACAATGTCTAAGGGCTGTACAGTTACAAATGAATTCACAATTAATGTCTGTGGGGAGACACCAGACTTTTAAGGTACATGAGTGTCAGGATTAAATAAAACAGAATAGGATTAGAGAAAACGTTTTGTGATGGTGTAGGGGGCACAATCATCACATGGGTATTGACATAGACAGGACCCTGCACACAGGTGTCTCCCATATGAAGTGTCTTTCTCTCGCATCTGGTCCTCTGGTAATTATATTTTTAGCCTCCAGTCTTGCTGTAGCCTTGGGTCTTTATTGTTGTCCATTCCTTTCTTTCAGTCTGAGGTTGATATAACAACCATAGCACCATACAGGGTTTAGAATGTGGCAACCTTCTCTCACACTGCACTTCTTCCACAACCTCAGGTGTACCTACTACTGGTTTCATAGTTGATTTATATCAACCAATCAACCAACAGGACACACAGCTGTTCCCTGTTTCAGCAATTGACAGCTGACCCAATCGTGAGTGTTATTGTTCTCTAGTGGCCATTTAAATATGGGAAAAAGTGTAAACAAACTGGATAACACAATGGGAAAAGTAACATCCTTCAAGGACAATGCCCCTCTTGGCATCACAATTTATAATTTAGAGAGATAGCCCCCTTCCACACACAGATCTTAACATTGCAGACTAATGAATTTCTTAACTGGAGAGAAAGACAAATCACATAACTAAAAAAAAACAAGTGAGGGAGCATTTCTATTTTTTATTTCAAATTGTTGCAGGAACTGTGCCCCTTCTGCATGGTGATGTATCAAAAGGCAATAGAGAAGCCCCATCTCCAAAGATTTGAGAACACGTGTGAACTGTTTCAGTAATGAGTGGATGCACACTATGTGGTATCTGCTCATGACCAGTGTTGTTGTGCCCAGGAAAATGCTACAGTACGTTTGTTTGTGATGACAAACTTCATCACAGCTTCACTGCTTAAAATATCCACTATAAAAGGCAGTCCCCTGTTTATGTAATTTAAAATGAGGTAACAACAATGAAAATCAACAATGATTTCAATATAATATTTTATATTTAAAAGCTGACAAATGACTACTTTAATGATGTTAAAAGTTAATGATGACATCAGAATGGTAAGACGGCAAGATGTTAATACTGTTGAAAATCCCATCTATAATCTAATATATCATAAATTGCTGTAAATGCATTCTCAAGCTAAATATTATATTAAAATCTTTCATTATAGGGGATTTATTAATTGTTGCAGGAACTGTGCCCCTTCTGCATGGTGATGTATCAAAAGGCAATAGAGAAGCCCCATCTCCAAAGATTTGAGAACACGTGTGAACTGTTTCAGTAATGAGTGGATGCACACTATGTGGTATCTGCTCATGACCAGTGTTGTTGTGCCCAGGAAAATGCTACAGTACGTTTGTTTGTGATGACAAACTTCATCACAGCTTCACTGCTTAAAATATCCACTATAAAAGGCAGTCCCCTGTTTATGTAATTTAAAATGAGGTAACAACAATGAAAATCAACAATGATTTCAATATAATATTTTATATTTAAAAGCTGACAAATGACTACTTTAATGATGTTAAAAGTTAATGATGACATCAGAATGGTAAGACGGCAAGATGTTAATACTGTTGAAAATCCCATCTATAATCTAATATATCATAAATTGCTGTAAATGCATTCTCAAGCTAAATATTATATTAAAATCTTTCATTATAGGGGATTTTTCTAAATTCTCAGAAGCTATTATTATTAAGTCTGAATTTAAAACAAAACATCATTACAACGAGAGCCAGAGTGTTTAAATCTCTGGATATTTCAGCATGATGAGATGCATCTGTTTAGCGGCCTGAGGAGACAAACAGTATCAGCATTTGGATCTGACATTTTATTTATTTTCATACAACTCAATGCAACTGGTGGTTATAGAGTCATACACATTGGCATTTTGATTTAAGGAATTGTTTAGTTATTGTAACTTATAATGTCACAGGAAACTGTTTTCTTTCACAACTAGTTACTTTAGGACTGTGAAAAACTAATGTTGTTAGAACTCTCAGTACTTTGTTACAAGTATGTCAGGGTAAGAGAGTTCTAACAACATTCATTATTCTTCATTATTTGAAACTTGGTATTTCCCTTCACACTAAGAAACCCATTTCCTTTACAGGCTAACAAAACAACCTTGCTAGAAAAACCAGTGCTTTGTTTCAATGTCATTAAAACGTTTACTTAAATTTTGCTTTGTTTGATTGTTTCAACTCTATCTTTATATCACTGGCAGGTTTGATTTTACTGTCCACATTGTTTGTACAATTATTCTATAAGGGACTAATGAAACATTTGGCACAGATTCAATCTGCACAACATATGGTTCACAGTGTTCTCTAGCACAGAACTGCCTACATCAGTAGCTTGTACAGTATCAGCTCTCTCTAAGTTTGGATAGATCCTTATTTTTTTAAGTACAGTAATTATTTGTTATCATTCATAAAACATGAAATATGATCTAGCAAACATTGTTGATTTTATTTGTAAATACAAAACAATAAGGTCAACATGGTGGCGCAGTGGTTAAATTTTCTGCTTGCAGTGTTGTGGCCCTGAATTTAGTTCCTTGGGTTCAATCTGTCTGGAGTTTGTATGTTCTCCTCATGGTAGCATGAGTTTACTTCAGGTGCTCCAGTTTCTTCCCATTGTCCAAAGACACACTGGTAGGCTAATTGGCTTTTGGGAAAAATGGCTCTGCTGTGAGTTTGTGCGTGTTTGTGTCTATGTCTGTATATGCCATGCGATGGACTGGTGTCCCATACAGAGAGTATCCTGCCTTATGCCCGTTGCTTGCCTGTATCGGCTCTGGCTCTCTCAAGACCCTGTATTGGATAAAGTGGTTAGAAAATGAATGGATACAAAACATTAAACTAGCTACCAATGTCACAATAATCAAATTAGTATATGCAAAGCTTTGATTACAATAACGAACTCCCAATTTAACTAATTAAAAGACAGAAAACGTTTTGCTAGAGACACAAACTAATGCAATCATTTAACTGTTTTCTTTTTCTTTTTTAGTATTTATTGGAGGAGTTATTAGACAATTACCTTTCATTTACATATAATCCCTAAAACCTGAAATGAATCAAATGCATAAAGGAAAATAAATGAAAAAAGATCAAGTATACTGTATATCAATTAATTCCTAGATGGTTTTATATAATGAGCATATTCCTGCAATTTATAATTATATAACAATAACAATAAACTTTGTTTATTTGCGACAGCCCACCTTTACTATCACATTTACAGCATTGTTTCAAAGTTTTTACCTTTCATTTTAAAATTTAATTTTGTTGATGTTACCAAACTAATATTATTGTCTTAATCCAAATGGAGAATCCATACTGTATCTTTCAAATCAACAGTATCATTTTTTTACTCTAAGTTAAAATTAGTTCTAATTGTATAGATTGGGTGGGTTTGCATGGGTTTCTGGGGTTTCCTCCAGGTGCTCCAGTTTCCTTCTATGGTCCAAAGACATACCAATAAGTTAACTGACTTGTGGGAAAACTGGCCCTGGTGTGAGTGTATGTGTCTCTGTGTGCCTTGCAATGAACTGGCATTCTGTCCAGGGTGTAGCCTGCCTTGTATCCATTGCTTGCCGTGATAGGTTCTGGCAATACAGGTTTATCCAAACTATATTGGATAAATGGGTTAGAAAATGTATGGATGGAACTTAAAACTATATGACAGTAACAAACATGTGAATGAGATGACCTCCTGATATACACATACCACATCTCCAGCAATTATATGTTGTTTTATCTTTACTGTTCTTAAATACAAATAAAAAATATTATAGTTCCCTGCCTCTCTACCTCAGCATTGTTCCATTTATGTAAACAAAGCGACAACACCAAAATTATCTATCAAAATAAAAAAGCATACAGGATTTCTTTGATTAAATTCATATTAAGAAATAAGCAGTGCAATGAATTTATGAAATACTTCCATCAACACACACCCTGTCATAATACATTTTCATAACGGCATACAAGCAGTTGCAACAAATATGACATCTTTATATTTGACTCAGTACTGGAGGCATGATTCACTGCCTTTTGCTGAAAGTGGTACTTCATGAGATGAAGTGTTTAGTGTGGGGATTCATTTTGTAATGATGAAATACAAGCTAAGTGTAGTACTAGTTCATCAGTGTGTATTTGTGTTTCTTGGTAGTCAACAACAACCTGATGTCACTTGAGATGAAAGAGCAATTGGAACTTCCTGTAGCAAAGGTCAGGCATCTTGAACATTATTTGCAATGAATGGTGATGTGAGTGTTGCAATCTTCTGTCATCTTTGACGTAATAATTTTGTAGTTGAACACTTAATAAACAAATTAATTTTTCAATTTCTCAAGCTTGCTTTCTCATATTTGTCTTCCTATTATTATTCCATTTGCAGGGCAAATGAACTAAAAAAAAGAACATATTCTAGTTCTAATTATTGCTGTAGCCCCTGTTTGTATAACAGTAGAAATATCAATATATTGTACTGTATCAAGCTAACAATAGCAAGCAAATTATCTGGTTAATAAAAACATTTTAAAGCCCTTCACATCCTATTAGTACAACAATGTAGTTACAAACTGCATTTATATGTCATTAATAAAATGTTTTACTGCACATCTGTGAATCAGTATAAGCTTAATATATTCCTTGGATCCATGTTTGTGTTATTTTGTCCATCCATCCATACTTTTTCACAGGTTTTTTCTGCTTGGTGCTTTGAATTGCTGTGACAGATCCCAGTAGAACACGCCCATCTTACTGTTTCTGTATAGTACATGTTCAGAAAGGAAGGGATCTTGTTGGCCGTTTAAAAAGTTATTCACCTCAATATACTGTAAAACTAAGATGAAACTTTGTGAAACTACATTATTTTTGTTGCTGTTTATGGTGCATTACACCATTATAGGTTGCTTTTTGAAAACCTTGAAGAGTTAAATTCTTTCTTGAAGAGAAATGCCCTTAGTTTCTCAAATTCTGCAAGGAACAAAGAAAATGTTACCATCTAGGCAGTTTATTAAACACCTTTGGGGCTGCATGTAATATATTACCTTTAAATTGGCACTATATACCTTAGTTAATTCATATTTTCATTTTAAAATATGTAAATTAATAATGAAAGTTTAGTAGCTTCATAATTCAAATGTAAGGAAAATAGTTTAACTACATCTTGTGTCTTGTTCTCTGTTTAGTGATATGTAACTGTCTTAGATGACATACTCATTGAATTGTTGTGTTTATTTGTGACATGTCCAAGGTAACAGTGAATGCCTATCACACGTCCAGGCTGTAATTCTATTTAGTACATTTCTAGGAGTGATGACAACACCATTGTACACACATACAATACATCATTGAGTGAATGATTAATAATATGTTGTTAAATTCGTTATTCAAGGCTGCAAACAAAAAAAAATACAGCAACACTTCAGCTGACATCTGTTGGAAATCAGATTGGCAAAGAAATTGAGGAAAAAAGCTATTTCCTTTCCAAAATTGTTTTTGACATTAATTCTAAAACAAGGGAATATAGTTTCATAGATTTGTGTATTTTTCTGGTTACTTTTGACAATGAAAAAAGCTTAATGTGGATTTTAATGTGATAAATCTGATTGCAGTAATGTTTTTTTATCGTTAATGCATTGAATGAGTATTTTATCTTGAATGGGGATTCTCCTTGCGTTCCAGTATTCAGTTTCATAAATGTCTGGAACATTAACTGTTATTGGTTTAAAAGATTGACATTTTGCAGGGTCTAAACCTTTAAGATAAACTATTGATTCCATTATTTTTAAAGCTCCCCTCCTGCAATTTCTTTTTTAAAACATGAGCATGATTTATACAGCACATATCCTGAAACAGAATGCACAGCTGAATGAGTAAGCATTTCAATACACTTGTTGTATATGGCAAATAAAGAAATCTTGAATCTTGAATCTTGGTTACAACTTGTACAATATTTAACCGTAAGATTTATTACTAAACAAGACAGAGCACATCTGTCTCATGTGTCAGCATCTCTGCATTGGGTTAAGATGTACAATCAATTTGAAAGTCCTATTGCTTATGTAAGTACTAGAGTACTTGTCAGACTTATCTAGCCATCAGCCTTGGGCATGATTTAAGTCTGCCTCCTCTGTGTTCCAAAGATGGGAAGACAATTTTTGCTACTTGCTACTTTTTGCTATTGTATAAGAACGTGGAGTTCACTGCCAGTTCAGATGTTAGACATTCATTCACAATGGTTGTTGTTAAACACAGTATTATTATAATCAAGACTTATTGTATGTTTGAAATTTGCAGATCTTATTCTGATATTTTACAGTTGTATTATCTTATTTGTTTATGCATTTTCATATTTGAATGTAACCTTTTCTTCCTTTAATCAGTTATGGGTTTTTTATTTACATTTTTACACCTTTATTAATTTTGTTTGAAGTGTCATAAAACTTTTGGAATGAATGAGACTGTGAAAATAAAGAATATATATTATATTTGTATTCACCTCTATAAAGCTGTGTATATATTTTGCAGTTTGTGCAGATTTTCTGAATAAGGTGAACAGTTATTTTAGTACATTTAATACATTTTAATAATTGACAAAAATCGACCACATTTACTTTGCATTTTCTGCTTTCTTTTGTGTGCAAAAAACACATAATGGACAGGAAATGTAGATATCGAACACATTCTTCCTAAAGGTCAGACACAGGAAAGTAAAAACTTTGCATAATTCAAAATATATGTTGTAGAAACAAATTTCTAATTCCTAATATCATATGCCAAACTGACTAACAAATGTTTCCTGTATAACAAATCACATTTTACCAAGAATGAACTGGACAATGAGCAGCGTTTTAACTACATAAACATGTTCAGCATAATTATATGTCATCTTCTTAAAATAAAGGATACAGTAAAACTACTGATTTCAGAAAATAATTGCAGGTTAATATGTAAACATGAACACCCCTATCATCATTTAAAATCTTTCCAAATTAGCATCTTTTAACTGAAACAAAAATACATTGTTCTCTCATCACAAACCTCACATTATTTTTCAAAAGTTTCAAGAGGGAGGGCTGAGTCAGCATGAGAGCTCATAAACAGCAAGTTGAGGTTAATTTCATAACGAAAAATAAAGGAACAAGAAAAAGCTCAACATTTCTATCTGTGGAGCCTTCTGCTGTTGTCTGAGTTATCTCAAAATGAAAGATGCCTTACTCAGAACTTGATTCCCAAGATTTAACACAACTGCTCACTTTGGGAAAAAAAAGTTCCAGCTAGAGTATGTTTCTTCCAGTTGTTATGGCTCTTATTATTATACCACAGTATGAGGTCATGTATAGAATCAATCTACTGTACATTTCCCCCACTTACAAATTTCTCAATTAATGTTCAAATAGTGAACAAAAAGGTTTCATTTTGTTGTGTAATGTAATTTTTGCAATGATTGACTGGCAAGGTTAATTTCCATGTCTTATTGAGAAATACATTCTGCAGTATAGGGCAACCTTTTGACCTGAATAGTTCTCAGATGTTACTTAATACCTCGGTATATCTTCAGTGTCGACTTTTCAAAGGAACAAGTAATAGGTTTATTCCATGCTGAAAAGAGAAGAAAAGAAACACAACGTTTCGGCAGTTAAACCTTCTTCGTCTATCAACCTATTTGAACTACTTTTTTTCTTCAGTTTTAGTTTTCAAATGATGATAGCAAGCAATTTCAAGTGAGAAGTTTATTATTCAAAATAGTTATTTGTGTCTTATGAAATAACTATTCCCAATGTATATTTTATTGATCATTAAGTAGTCCTGCTTTAAAATTAAAACCACTGGCTTCAGATGAAATTCCCTTTTCCACTTTTTATTTATCTTGTAAACTTCATTTTTATTCCATGTGTTTGAATATCATAATTTGTTCTTTGTCTTTTTCTGCTTTATATTTGTTGAAAAAATGTATCTGAATAAACCCTAATATGTGTATGCAATTATTTGTAAGTGTATCGTATGGTTTCTCCGCAATACTCATTGAGAAATAACTTGAAAAGCCATACACAATTCAATTGTATGAAATGATTTAACACCAACATCTGCTGTCTTACTTTTAGTAAATACCAAAGTTGTGCATTTACTTCCTGGAGTCGTTAAATGTATCGTGTTCCAGGAAAGTTGCATATTTTATCTGTGAAAGTCCTCCTACCAGCCTAGTTTTTGAGTATCAGAACGGAATACAAAATATATTGAATATATTGAATAATGTATTTCTATTTAAACCTTTGAGTATTCCCTGTGACTGACTGGATGCCTGAGAACTTACAGTGTTGTCAGTGAGAAGTGGCTCAGTCCTCCAAACTCTACAGTAGAAGGTATGGAAAGGAGAGGGGTGGTAAAAGTTTGGTTTATGTTTGGGAGTTTTTAATAACTGAATTTATTCTTTGCATTTATGTAACACTTCATCCCAAAAGATCCCAAAGCTCTGTCATATAGAAGGACACCCTCCTCATCCACCACTGAAGTGCAGCACCCATCGGGAGCCTTGTGCGCCAGCAGGCTTGCTGTACAACACTTTGGGAGGAGAAGTGTGAAACTGCTTCAACAATTGAATAAAGGAGGAAATTCAAGCAGGCCAGACCAGTCCAGGGATTTAGACAGGATACAGTGGTTAAAGCCAGCACTCTTTCAAAAAGTGCCATGGGATCTTTAATGACCACGTTGTAATGCCCTTATTTTTACATGTCTTTCAAAATGTGGCAACTGCCACAGTATAGTGTCCATGATAACCATACTGGGGGATACATGTTGGGGATATTCTAGGTCCAGAGGAAAGACTGCCACCTACTGCTCCAACAACACCATTTGAAGGAGGAGTGTCCAGGCCCAGCCTTGCTTCACGTCTGAGAACTGATTCGATTAGACTAAATGTGTAAATATTGTTTTTTAGTGAATTTATTATTAGTAATAATTCTATCAGGTGTATTATTTGAATGTCAGAATGAATCTTGTTTTAATAATATTTGTCTTGATAAGCATTCTCTCAGTGACATCAAGGAGTATAAAAAGAAAGCAAATCATTTTAATGTTTAAGCTTTGTAGCAACACCAGGTTCCGGTTGCTTCAGTTATGTGTCATAAAACTGTACAAAAATATTTTAGTTTGCTTTGCCTATAGCTATTGATAAGAATTTGAGTCAGAGGTTCTCTTTTAATGAATAATATTTGTCTATGCCAAAATAAACAGTAGCTGTGGAAAAGAACATTAACCACTGTTTAAGATTTAACTTTAAAGTCATGCTGTGCTATGTTAAATAAAGATTTTTTTTAGAAATCTGTACAATTGAGTAATCTACAGTGTTTAGCAATCCAGATCTAGCAATATGAAATGTAAAGTGTTTCATGATCTTTGGCAAACTATACCAAACCGTATTAATCTGTTACATATCTTTCAGTCAAATACAAAAGCAGTTTTGGAATCAACAATAATAAATTAATATTCTTGCTTTCCAAAGACATCAGAAACACCTAGACGGGAAAATTATGGAACAAACAACATTACAATTCGATCAGTAAGGTTAATGTACCTTTCCAAAGAACAGTTTGAGGGAATATTTGTTATGACTCTCTTCCTTTCTGCACAATGTTTCCATTCCAGTCTTACTAGAAGTATATCCATGTGGTCAAATGTGTTTTGATTTATGTTTAATATAGCAAGTTTTTATTTTTATAGTAAGGCTCACATTCAAAACCACTTCACTTTAATGGAAGACAAAGAGCAGACAACTACAATTATTTTAAACATTGTTCCACAGAATGAAATTGAAATTAAAAGTGTATTTTGAAGGTTTGATAGTAAAAGTATTTTTTCTTTCTTAAAATTATTTTCTTTTGAAAATGAAATGACCTATCTCAGTGCCTACTTCTGACAGAACAGTCCATAACATTTGCTGTTCGTTTTTGGTGTTTTGAATTGCATGTTAACACTAGTATTTCAGTGTCAATAAGTGACATTATTTTTGTTTTGAGAGGGCTTGTGGAGAAATAAAAACATTTAAAAATAAAATTATACTGTAACATTTTTTGCAACTATAGACATTCTGTAACTTAGGATGAAACAATTTGTGTTTTAAGAAACCAACACATTTATATTTTCATTTTAGCCAAGACAAATTGAGCATTGCTACCTGTACATTAAAATCTAAATGCCCCCAGGCAAATACCCCACCTCAAGCAACTCAACTTTGCAATTCAATATTTTAAAACAGATGCTTTTATATTTTTACCAAAATTGTATATACAGTATAGTGCCCTATGTTTAAAAAATACACTTTACTAAATTCCTATGGTTCCTTATGAGGATTTAGGCACCAACAGAATGTGTTTTAAATAGAAAACCCTTTACTGTACATACACATAAATGTGTGTGTCTTGAATTTGATGTAAAATATTCAGTTAATGACCTGAATTAATATTAAGCAGAGCACGGCATTAACACAAGCAATTGTTCAAGTTAAAGAAAATAAGCATAGATAGTTAATTGCACTTTAGGAGTCCTTAAATGGAAAGCAGGAAAGGACTACATACTGTACATCTGCAATTGCAGATACTACTATGATCATTAGTTTGTCAGTTCCCTTGTGTGTCCAGACATGTCTGTCAATATTTTTAGAGATGATGTTTTCTTGTTTCCAGTGCCAAATCTGTGGCAAACGCAACATTAAAATAGTGTCTGTCAATATTCTTAGAGATTATGTTTTCTTGTTTCCAGTGCCAAATCTGTGGCAAACGAAACATTAAAATAGTTATTCATTAAGCTACTTTTCTCTTGGAAAAGTACACATGATTCATGACGCCTTAACTCTTTCCAAAAAGGTTAAAGTTAAAACATCCAGCCCCAATTTCAGTATTTCTTTGGGGGGGGGGAATCTTGTCAAAGTGATAGGTTAAGTAAAGAGTGCAGAATGCACAGATGTTTCCTGCTGATCAAGATCTTGTTCATTATTAGCGTTATTGTTTGCACTTTTTAATCTTATTTTCTGTGGGGACTTTTGGTGGTGAACAGGGTCCTAGATATGAAAATGCACAAGGTAAATTCAGTCCATCAGTACTTGTTCTTTAAATTGAAGGAAAAAAATATTTAGTTATAAGAAGAGCTTTCCTATTTTAAAGAGAAGCCTGTAAGTTGCAATATTGAAATACTCTCTCAGATATTCAATGCAATGGGTTTTATTTTTACTTTAAACTATATGCATCTTGTGTAACAATTGTTAATTTGAGGAGGGCATCGTTTTTTATTTTGTTTTTCCTAAAATGTTTGCTAAATATATAAAAAGAGAAATATTTAAATTAATTAATTATAACTACTACTTGGACAATTCTTCTTTCTGAATTCATTTGTATTTATTTTCCATACTTTATGCAACATTTACTGTAATTTTACAAGACAGGGTAAAATTGTAAAAACTATAATTATTTTAACTTGTTAAATACATGCATGGATTTTGTTTTGTTCAGGAAATGTAGTAGTAAATTGCAGGTGGTCTTGGAGCTCTAGACGTAATGGTGCTATATCCTTTCATAGCCCCTATATAGAATTACTCAGTTTGCTACTGCATTACTAGTTTAAAGTTACAAAACATGCTCTGATGATGTGTAATGTTGAACCTCAAAGAAAAAGAACAAGTCACCAATGACGTCATTGTCCAGATGTAGTGCAAAGACATATGTAATGAAAAATCACATTTGTTACTACCAGCCACATCCCCATGTGTGTATTTTGTGGTTTGTGATGTTGGCTTTGCGCAAGTCTAGCCAGCACTTTTGATCATAACCAAGCTTCTCAATTCAGCTTACAAATTAAATACTCACAGTTCTGTTCTGAGGACTCATACACTGTGACAAATTCGCACAAGACCAAATTTGACTGGTAATACAGGCCGAACTGTCGATGACAGAGAAGATAATTAAACTACTCCCAGATGCTAAAAAAAGATTTCTAAAATAATGTATTTCAATTAATCACACACGGATCTCCCTTTCAACATACCACACTATTTCTACGATTTCTACATCTATTAACATGAAATGAGTAAGAAAAGTCAGATTTAGGCTGCTCTGTTTCTGCCCCATGGCAGTGAATCTCACTGTTTTTGATATTCAGTGCTAAGGAAGATATCATACAGCTGTACAGCATTATGCATTTTCACTCATTGAAACAGTTTTAATCTTCAGCAGTTTGTAAATTTGTAATGGACTGAACTACATTTTAAGCATTCAGATAAAGTTTCAAGCCTTAAATGTGTGGAGTTTCCTGTGTTCATGTTAGTTTACTCCAGGTTCTGAGGTTTCCACCTCCCTTTCTAAGACTTGCTGGCTAGGTTTCATCATAATTGCCCTTCCAATGGTATGCTGACCAGGGCTGGACCAGTGATATGCTCTCAGTCCTCCCTTGCAACTTTAACTTCCAAGATAGATTGTGGGTTGTTGTTGCAACCCTTGTCAGAACAAGCAAGTTTAGGATAATGTATAGAGGGGTGGATGGATGTTCCATCAAATTCAGCGAGTCCTGTAGAGACTTGTTCTCTTACGTTCACCATGTTTTGCTACCTGTTTACCCCCAGGACATTTTTAGTCTTTGTTTTTTTTTTAACATTCTTTACAAATGACCTCTAGTAAAATGTCTAAATAGAAAATGTTTTTTTTTCCCTTCTGGTAATTAGGCAAATAGTATGATTTTCAAAGGCAAATTTTGAAATGATTGATCAATCAATATTTTTTGTGCACAATCATTCTCTAAAAGTGTTTCACACCAGCACCAATTGTTTTTGTGAATTATAATTAACTGTCAGGTGTCCAGCAAACATGTTGCACATTCCATTCCATTTGAATAGTTCACTGTCTTTAAGGAAGTGCTTCAGCAGTAGTATACTTAACTTCTGTTTTTGTATCAGACTTACAAGATCTCCAAGTGTTCAACGTTTGTGGTTTAGGAAACTATGGCATTTTATAACTTGTGCTAATGGAGAAGTACATTTGAATATCTCCGGAATACAAATCATGTTTAAGAAAGTATTTGTCATAACATAGGGGCACCATATTAAATTAAATTACAAATGACAGTGTCACATAAGGTTTCAATGTTGAGATGGAAGCGTTTTAACTGTTATTTATTGTTTTCAGAGCTGCCAGGTTTGGGTGCTGGTTCAAGGGGGCAATGTCCTGTTCCTTTGAGATAAGGCTGAGAATACAAACATCTGGAAAAGAACAATTCAGTTTACTGTGGTTGGAACTTAGCCAATATAAACAATGAAAAAGCAGCCCATTATGCAATATAATTTATCTTAACACCACAGAGAAGATTTAAATAAGGTGTTGTTATTGCCAACTTCAATGTTGTGTAATTATAACTGTAGATCTGTGAACATGACTTTTTGATTCAAGAGTCTTCAGTGGGGTGGCAGTTTTGTGTTCAAAGACATTGTTTAGTACTTTATTATTGTTTCTTGAAATTCTGAGATTGAGATGATTTCTCAGTATGAAATGTAGCTCAGAAACAGCCATGACCTCTGAGTTAGACAATACAGTTTGTTTTTTCATTCTCAAATTTCATAAGAACTGTTATAATACTATTTATAAGGCCACTCATAAATCTTCTTGTTTGTTTGCAAGTAATTAATTGGTCTGAGGATCTTGTACAGCCATTTTGTGAGTGACAGGATATTGGCTTCTACACTATGTTTTTTTTAGCTTGTTCCAGACCTACGATGCTTTGTGCAAAGAAGTTTTAACTGCACTTCTCTTAAGTTTCTGTTTCTGAGGGTTTTCCGGGTTTTCTCAGTGAAACAAAAACTCTGGCTCTCCAATCAAAATTTTAATGTACAGTAGTTATTAGACTAAGGGTCAGCCGTTTTCAGTTAAAATAAATACCTGAATGTCATTGTGTATGTATGTTTTGTTTTGTTTTTATTTTATTCGAGGTTAAATATCTTTATCTTTAACAGTTTTTTTTTGCATAACTTTTTTCAGGGATTATTTTGACTGTTTTTTCTCGCTGGTTAACTGTATCTTTACCACAGCATGGTGACTACAACAATATAAATAATATTCTAGAGAAAAACACAACAAATTTGCTTTCCATTGAACCATTGCTAGGCAGAAAAGAAGAAAATCTGCAACACTAGCTCAGAAGATAAAAACACAATGCAACTTTATTATTGATTGTTTAAGACATTTTGTTGAGAACCATTTATCAGAGATCAGTTTTCCAGTCTCTGTCCTTTTTTGGATGACCACAACTATAGTGCTATTAGGTAATCATTTTCAACTGTATTCAAGCTTTACTATTGTCTAATGAAATGTTTTTGTTAGTGTATATGAAAGACTTTCAGTTTCCTTTTAAGCTGCCCAGCACACAAGGCTTAAGGAGTTCACACAGATAAGCAGAAGCTTGTTTTTGGAAATTATACAAAGGTCACAATCTGTGGTATCCAGTGTCCAGACTCTCTGGCAACTTATCAAAGTGAAAGTGATTCTGGTGACCCGTGGGCAGGGGAAAGCCAGCCCACAGCAAGAATGAGAGCTTGAATCAAGGCTGACAAATGGGACTGAATGATAAGTACACAGACAACAATAGGAGAACACATACAGTACAATGAATATAGAGCATGAAACAAGACTGTGAATGATAGTTCCTTCAAACCCGCCCAGGCCCCATGGTTTAACAGCAAATGTTAACACAGAGAAATGGGGTCATATTCAGACCCATAGCTCTGTATATGACCACCAGGAAGCCAAATATCAGACTTTGTCAGACTTTGGCAGGCACAAGCCTTTCCTGCTTTCAAGGCTGGGTACACTTATCTTCATCTGTTTTATCTGCAGATCAGTATACAGAAAGATACTGTATACTTGCTTAATAAACTTGAGTCTAAGTCATGATGAAAATTGGGAAGGTCATTGCTACCAGATGACTAAAAACATTAGAGGATTACATTTGTTGTAACAGAAGAAATAAGGTTCTTGATCCCGAGATGAAGTAAAACAGATGAGTTTATTGCATGCAAGGAACAATAAAGCCGAAGTCTTGTTTCCCGCAAGAAACAACAAAACCGAAGTATTGTTCAACGTACTGTTACAAACTTTTGGGTTATATAGTGTTTTCTTCTCCGTTTCTGACGTCACTCGGTCTGATGGTAAAGAGGGGGGTTCATGGTATTTGGCCAGTTTACGATGTTCTGGGCAAATGGTCAGTTTAACATTACACCCAGGGGGGTTCCTAGCTTGCATCTGCAATCCTTATCAGTTAACCCCCTTTCCTGCCATAAACCCCAGCTTGTGACTTAGAAGTCTAAACCCCCTACAGAAAGGATTAAATTCAAACCCCCGTCTTCACATCTTTCTTCATTTCCCCCTTATAAAATATGGCATACGTCAGTGTAGCCTATTTTTATACATACAATGTCAGGGCAGATCTTTCCTTTCTTGGCGAACAGGTATGTATTGCCATGTCATTGTACGTTCCACGGTTATAGCAAGATGTGATACATGTTTTTGTGAATGTGATGATTACAATTATACATATAAACAATACTACTCCTACAGATAAACACTATAAAAAGGTTCCACCTCAGGCCCCAAACACAGACTTTACCCAAGACCCAATTCCCCAATTTTCAGTATAATAGTCCTGATATTTCTGTCCCTCATTGTAAATGTGTTGGGCCAGATCTGAGATGTGCTCAGAATTATCAGGAATATATGTGCAGCATTCAGTGCCAATTACTGCACAAGTTCCTCCTTGGGGCGCCAGTACAATAATCTAAAGCTAGTCGGTTCTGCATGGCCACTGTTCTGAGGGCTACCATCTCATCATTAACAGCCTTCAGACTAGATGAGGTAGAATTTGCTAATTCTTCTAAAGTCGAGGCCATTTGAATTAACTCTCGACTCAGAAAGTTCATGCCGGCTTGTGGAAATATTATACCTAAATAATATTCCCAATCAGCCAATTTTCTTTGTGGTCTGTGGTTAGGTCCGAAGGGGCTGTGGATTTGAACACGGATATGAGGAACCACATATCCTAAATAACATGAGCCAGACCACTGGGCTGGCAACCATGGGTAGGCTCGTTTTCCACAAATGAAATATGTTCCGTTTGGCGCTCCCCATGCCTCTGAAAATAAGAAGCTTATACCGAATTGTGGGGTGTGCCGATCCCATCCTGGAATTTGGAAGGTAGAGGTGGATATATTTGCAGCGCTGGTAAGGTTGCAACGACTCCATCCAACCAAGTGCAGACCAATTAGTGTGCTGAAAACATATGTTTCCCTCACGTTCCTTATTGAGAGTCAGGTATGGTGGTGTATGGCTTCTGTTATATTTAGGAGCGTTAGAGCCTGTGAAACTCGTGGGCTCTAAGCCTCGCTCCTGTAGATATTGTAATGTTGTGCAGGTTAAAGTCGTGTTATGGCAACCCCCCATAGTTTGTCATATTAAAATCTCCTAAATTATCCCTCCAAATGATCATGCCTATGACTTCCTCGCGACGCCAAGTAATGGCTCCCATAGGAAGTCCTCCCTGTACATATTTGGGTAATGCGGCACACACCCAGCAGGCACTTTGGTTGGTTTTCTTAGCTGTCAGATAGGAGAGGCCTAAAAAGGAATTAATTCCATGTTCTCCTTTGTGGGAGAGATGATCATTAATTCCTGCGGAACATAGTCCTACAGCAACAATTATTGTTATAAACAGAAATGATTTCATTCTGAGTCTGTAAATGGGGATGAGGCTCGTTGGCAGTGTGGCGCGTGGATCCAGCGATCTTTTCCTTCCACTCGAACCGCAGACTCGGTTGTCAACAGGATCTGGTAGGGTCCGTCCCACCTGGGCTGGAGAACCTGTGAAGGAAATTTCCTGATCCACACCCACTCTCCTGGGATGAGGTCGTGCCCTCCTTCAGGTGGTGGTCCCCACGCCTCCAGGACCTGCTCGCAGGCTTCTTGGGTGGCCTCTGTCAGCAACTTGCAATAATACAAAGGAATGGTTGATCCATCTGAGGAAACCCCAGTCTCAGCACCTGTAAGAGAACTTGTTTCAAATTATTAAAGGCGGCTTTTGCTGCGGGAACCAAGGCAATCGTGTCCTTGTACTGCACTCCCCCCTTAAGCAGATCTGTTAAGAGTTGTGCTCACCCTGTAAAACACATTGCACCCAGGCCCTGTTAAAATTTCACAATGCTAGACACAAAAGGGCCTTATCATTACTGCTTCTATTAGACACTCTAAAGCTGAAGCAACTCAGACTTGTGGGTTTCCTCGTCAGGGGAAACACTCAGAATAACATCAACATACTGAGTGATCACAGCCAGTTGAAGCCACGTGATACCCTGTTCTGCATAGTCATTCTTTGTAATGCATAATATTCCAACCCAATAGATCTGGAATAAAACCACCCATTAAAATCCGGTACTCGGCAAGTAAAACTTGCTGTCCCAATACTCCTATGGCCTCCTGCCATCTTCCCATAGACATTGCTCTATAGTACACTGTTGAACAGAGGAGTGAAACAAGCAGGACAGTAGTGCTCCAGTATCCCCTAACAGAGAAACCAACACTCCATTAACAGTACATTTTTATCCACTGGACTGGGACAGACTTAGGGAGGCTACAAGGGATTTACAGGATCTAATCGTTAGGTAAACAGATTTTCTCACAAGACGTTATTCTCCCCAGTCTCGATTCTAAACCTACAGCGTTTCAGCATGTCTGGTTTCGAGACATTCGAATAAAACCAAATTGTTTCCATTATTATAACTAATTGTATAAAAATACAAAAACTGTTTAACTACTTTTACGTCCACCTGTACTGTACTTATACGTTTCAGACGCTCTTATATTTTCCAATCTCCTTAAGTTGATTTTCGTCAAGTCTCTTTAGTTACGTCTCTAGCCAGTCCCGCTGGCTAAACACACTCACACCGTCATTTAGTAGACCAAAACTCACAGTTACACACATACATGCCGGCACACAAATTCATAAAACACACATACACATCGAGAATATATTTTTCTCTTCGTAATACAATGTGCTGTATTCTTGTTTTACTTCTACATGAATCATTTTAATTCCTGAAGCGCACTCCAGGTTCGCTGCATTTCTAATTTCGGGTGCGGTACTTTAGCCCACCGGTCAATATCTTACGGTTTTGGATTTGATCGTATGGGGGAAATCAGGGAAGGTATGTGCGATTGCAGACCCCCTTGACGGGGTGCGAGACAGTGTTAGAGTGGCGCTGTCATCAACGGCGCCAGCCCCTGCTACATCAAGTCCTTTCCCACTTCGAGTGAGAGTACAGATCTGCGGGCGCCCTCCCTCTAACAGGGGAGACCCTGATCCGTCTTTATCACACTCATACCAAGTGTTATCCCAATCAGACCCCCCTTCTCCATATGGCCACTGAGGGAATTGATCCCAATTATTTTCGTTTCCTGCCTGTTTGTTCCCCTGTGGGAGAGCAGGACAACTTAGTCGCCGGCTGCAGCACATTAACCAGTGCAGCGTGACCAGGAGTTAATTCCTTCTTTAGTTTCTCATTCTCCTGTACTGCCTCTTCTAGCTTTTTTTTCCTATACTCTTTCGTAGCGAGTAAAGTATATTTTCTTCCGGGTTTTTATTTTCCCCGTAAACACACTTTTAAGTCACATCCCAATTTCTTTGTTTTTCGTCATGTATCTGCCACCACTGGTGCCGGCCGTGCACCAGGGTGGGAGCTACATGCTTGTGCTTTGCCAATCAATACTCATATATGCTTTCTTTAGAGGCGTCTTCGCCCCAAATTCCCTCTGACAAACTCAGCTTTTTCCATATTTTTCTCCTTCTTTTCCATCAACTTACACTTTTCCGATATTTAAACGGACCCTTCCACCACTTTCTCAAACCATCAGTTAGCGCACATGTTTGGTCTCTTTAAGATTTACTTTTGTCGTGTGTGAGGTAACAGCTCATTCAGTAAGGGGATGCTTTCACTTGGAAAAACCTGTGCATTACTGCACTCATTCAGCCAAGGGCGTCTGTTACCTCCAGATCTAAATGCCTCTCCGAGACTTTAGAGAGGACTTACACCGCACTGTTCACGGGTAAGAAATGAGACCTCGAAAACCCCCTTTCTTGATCAGTAATTCACCATCCCCAGAACGCCAGCATCGCTGCTTTTGCCCCGGGGTGGACTTACGCACTGAGCTCAATCAGGGCGATTCTCGGGTCTCAACGTCCTTTAAATCCTGCTACTTAATGCTTTGCTCTTTTATTATGAGGTGTGTTTATGTTAGTGTCGTGCGTGTATATATGTATTTCACAAACAAGGAAAACACCAAAAACATACATACATATATCTCTTCTACTCCTGTTTCCTTTAAAACAAAAAAAAACCACGCCACGCCAGAAACCACGCCAATCCAATCTGTGCACGATCAAGGCGTAGCTAATCTCAGGACCCCGGGCGTAATTAAAGCCCACACCAATCCTGGATTATACGTGCATTTAATGCACCACTTGCTCTAGAACCCCGGGCGCAATTAAGGCCCACACCGATCCCGAGCCACAGAACTCCGGGTGCAATTAAGACCCAAACCAGTTCTGACCTTCAGAACTCCGGGTGCAATTAAGACCCACACCAGTCCTGAACTTCACGGTAAGGGTCCAAAACCCGTTCAAAACTCCACGCGCAATTAAGGCATACACCAGCTTCGAACGCCTGTACACAATACCGCGGAACCCCTGCCAGACCAAATTCTGGGCTTACAGCAAACAACCCATTACATACACTGGTGCCTTCCCCGGGCCAGAGGAATTCAGAAACTCACGTTTACTCCGTCATCTCGGGCGATTCTCGCAGGGAGCAGAGATTTCCCAATCGGTCAGAGAGAGTCGGGACTTTTAAATAAAAGAGGAGTCCTTACCTCTTAGTTATGTGCGCGCTGACCGTCTCTCCTGCCGATGGGAAGTTCTGCGCCTTCTGGAGCATCCAGCCGACTACGCCAAATTTGTTGTAACAGAAGAAATAAGGTTCTTGATCCCGAGATGAAGTAAAACAGATGAGTTTATTGCATGCAAGGAACAATAAAGCCGAAGTCTTGTTTCCCGCAAGAAACAACAAAACCGAAGTATTGTTCAACGTACTGTTACAAACTTTTGGGTTATATAGTGTTTTCTTCTCCGTTTCTGACGTCACTCGGTCTGATGGTAAAGAGGGGGGTTCATGGTATTTGGCCAGTTTACGATGTTCTGGGCAAATGGTCAGTTTAACATTACACCCAGGGGGGTTCCTAGCTTGCATCTGCAATCCTTATCAGTTAACCCCCTTTCCTGCCATAAACCCCAGCTTGCGACTTAGAAGTCTAAACCCCCTACAGAAAGGATTAAATTCAAACCCCCGTCTTCACATCTTTCTTCACATTTAAAGAATCATTTTACAAAAATTGCTAATTAAATTGTTTTCCTGTTTTTTGTATGATGCAAATGCATCAGAACATTGAGTACTTACTGTAGCAATATAATTATTTTTAGGTGTAATTTTGATGCGCTGTATATAATATTCACATTTTGAAAACTCTTGCTGCTCTTATATTTATTTTTTAATTACAGTTACTTTTTGCAGCCTATGACTAAAATATATTTGGCATCATTGTCAACAGTGATTGTTAAAATCACCTGCAAATCTAATAAAAATAAAAGGCTATGTTTAAGTAATTAGTTTTGCAACAAAACTAATATTTATTTTAAATAAAATAGAAAAGAAAAAATGGTTATTTTATAGAAAACTATTCTCAAACCTTCCACTTAATACTACTGTTTTGTACTATGAGCATTATGCAGGTGGGTCATCTAAGTTAATACCTTCACAGCCGTGATTTCTAACAAGATAGAATAAGTTATGTTATCATATTTGATTAATTGTGTTATTATTAAACTAGATAAATAAATGTCAGATGGGGAAGACCATCTCAGCCTAAGATGTCTTAGGCCATCTCGGAAAGTTGAGCTTTTCAAGCTCAAGAAAACATGCACAGGTCACTCCTAATCACACTTTAGGAGTAGAAACTACCACTTAGGGGGAAGTGGGCAGGGGTGGGAATTTTGTGTGGGTTGGCTAAATAGTATGTTCTGTTTCTTCTAATTGTATTTTCTTTCAAAATGTAATCAAATAAAACATCTGATCCTAAAAAGAACAATGCTCACATTGGCTTTAATTAAGTAGAATTATTTATATTTGTATAGCATTTTCTTCCCAGAGGAATCCATAGCACTTTACATACTGTATAAGAGGGGACTCACTTCATCTACCACCAAAGTCCGTTATGCACTAACTGTCCCATAGATCGACAGAGAAGAGTTATTGTTTCAACAGTCTGATTGTGGGAGAAATTTAGGGAGCAGGTTGTGCTTAAAGTGGAATGTTAGCCAGGATGACAGTATACTGACAAGCAAACAGCAATTCTCTCATGTATTAACTATAGTTCGCTTAGATATTTAGCAAATCTCTTTTTTTTCAAAACTTTAGTTTTGAACACATTCCACAAAAATACTTCAGAAATCCCATCATACATTATATAACACATTAATACCTTCATAAAACAAAAACCCTCCACATTATCTCAATTAAAGACTTTTACAGTGTAATATTCATCAGCATATTTATCTACTGTTATCTACAGTACTGTGTATCTGCATAATATTATGGATCCAAGGCATCTTGTACTCTCCTCCAGTGAGCAGGGCCTTCTTAGTCTTTATGGCTTTCCTGGATGCCACTTGTCCCAGGGCCTAGAGTCTTGCAGAGCTCAACCTTCACACTCTTGGTGTTTAGAGCCTTATTATGCATCAATGCCTCACGGCTTCAGTTCCCTGTTGAGTCTCAATGATCCCACCCTTAGGTTTCTTTTGCAATTGCTTTTCATACTTTCATGTTAGTACATACTTGGCACTGTAGTCAATCAATCAAAGTTTATTTATCAAATGCACAACAATACTCCATGCAGCAGTAGTTGCTGGCAATGAAATGTCTTTAATGTCTAGTGCCCTGGCACTCTTGTTGACTGTGATTCTCTCAGTGGCTTTATTAGTGCCATCAGTGCTTTGGACCTGCATTAGAGCCTTTTTTTATGCTGACAGATTGGATGTTTCAGGCGTTATTACTCAGTGTGTCTGGCGAGTTTGCGGTGTACCAGGTGACAAGTGCCTGACTTGTGCCTTTGATCTAGTTTTCCTATACAATTAGAACCTGGGACACAGTAAAAATAAACGTGACCACTGCTTGACCTTGTCTCTCACTACTAAGGCTGGGTTTCATCCATGCTTCTCCTTTCGGGCCAGTTGCCCTCTGTATCCTGCAGCTCCACATTTTAAGAGCTGTTGGAGATGTTTTCTTGGCATCCTGATCACTGCAGTCCAGCTTACAGAGAGTGCCTGAGTCACTCAAAATATTAGTGGATAGGCTGCATTCAGAAAAGAATAACAGCACTAGAAAAAAATAGAAACAAGTACAGGAAATGAAACCTGAAGGAACAAGCATTTCAGAAACGTTATGGCTAAAACTTATGCACATGAATCTCAGAGTTAAAAAACAAGTTTGCTTCAGACTAGACAAGTTCAAAAGTTCATAGAAGCAGTTTGCCCAGTATACAACCGGGAATAAGAATGTTTGAAGAAAAGTGATTACAGGATTCATGTGGGAAGAATATGCTCCATTCTTCCTCACACAGACTGGATAATCACAGTACAATTTCCAGAGTTAAATATATTTATTTCACCCATGTTGTCATGAGGTACAGTACTGCTAATATTGATCTGGTTTTTATTCATGCTTCAGCTGCCCCTGAACTGTGGTATGTTCTGAAGATCAGGAATTTGATAGATGTATGAAAATAAATACAGTAAGCTGCAAGAAATAAGATGAGGAGAAAGAATGTTGTATTGTTCATGGGCTGAAAACAAAGATTTTTCCATGTTAAAAAAGTCAAAGAAAAGTAGTGGAAGAAGATGTATTTTTTCACAATAGTACATAAAGAAGAGTGCTACATACATTCATCTGTAACCAAGATATTTGGGGGTTTTCTTATAGCTTCACCACATTGTCTAAATAGGGACATTTAAGATTCCAGATTAACACCCAAATCTTTCCCATTTTATTTTCTCAGGATCAGTGCCACCCATCTTGTATTTCAAAATTAGAAAGGAGCTGACAACAGCAACTCAGGGAGCTATTTCAGGATTAGTGAAGGAAGGGACTGGGGATACTTAGGAAAACCAGTTGAAGCGCGTTTACTGTAATACTGGAAACATGGGGAATAATTTTCACATAAAGGCTTGTGGGGTCTGGGGTCTGAAACAAACTGCCCAACTATAGCATGTTGTTGAAGCAGTTTCTCTGAGTTCTTTACTTGCACCCAAATGTGCTCAACAGCCTTTCTTTTTTTGCCATAGTTATTTGGATGTTCTTGTGTCCTGAAAATGAAAATCTTGCAACATACTGTGCTGTATAACACGTAGGAATGACAAACTTGTTAATAAAAAGCTTTGAAAACCTTTGAAATCTTGTAAACTGTTACTGGAATTTTAGTGTTTCTTTATCTGTTCTAGCTTGTTGTTATGAATATACTGTAAATCATATTTGTTTAGTGTGGATATCCTGTGTTTGTGCATCAGAATTGTGGAATGTTGTCCGATTATGGCTTTTGTTTTTTATAATAATAAAAAGGTCTGCCTACATGTGGCACAGTAATATTTTTCTTTAACCTCCAGAAAGGAAAATCAGATATTGTATCTTGAGTTAATGTTTACTTTTCTCTGACTGCAATATTTGAAATTTCAATGGCACAGTGTACAAAGAATTCTGAATAAAAATATAACGGTAAACAGAAATTGATTTCCTCTACATGTCTTTTCATTAGTTAACAACAGAAAGAGAAGGAATCCATCTGGTTAAGTCAAAATCCTTCATTATTACACCTGTGTAAACATTGCTATTTCCTGTTAAAAAATAAAACATGTTCCATACCACTGAGATGTTCATAAAGGATTTGTTTATGAGTGACATTGCATAAGGGTGGCACAATAGTTAGCATTGCTACTTCACAGCACTGGGGCCCTGGGTTCGGTTTGGGACCTGGGGTGCTATCTGTGTGGAGTTTGTATGTTCTCCCCATGATCGCGTGGGTTTCCTCCCACAGTTCAAAAACATACTAGTAGGTTAATTGGCTTCTGGGAAAATTGGACCTGGTGTGTGTGTATGTTTGTGTCTGTCTGCCTTGTGATGGATTGGCGTCCCATCCATGGTGTATCCTGCCTTGTGTCTCTTGCTTGACACAACCCTGAATTGGATGAAGTGGTTAGAAAATGAATGGATGGATGATTTTACATGAAAATCAATGTTCTGTCTAATGAAATATATATGGTATTTCATTTCTTGCATTTACATCAATGAGAAGGGCGGTCGCATAATCTCTGTTAATCTCATAAATTCATTATTTACTTTTCATTGCAGGAAAAATAATTTAATTTGTTTATATCTAGGTTTGCATTAATTGTAAATAAGAATTGTTAATTTAATCTATGTATCAGTTGTTTGCATTGTGCCTTTCCTGTTGTGGGATCCTCAGTGTTGTGTTTGTTTGTTCTACGATTGTGTGTTGGCTTACAAACCCCTGAATCAGTTCATCAAAAGGCGCATATTTTTACCTGCAAATGTTACCTGGCACTTATGTTTTAGCAAGTTAGTCTTGTCTTGATCTTGTCTAGATCTTTGTGTGCTTCTACACAGCCTGAGTAATTGAAGGCCTTTTGTGAAAACTGCTTCTGTGTTAGGACAATTCCTTGGTGAAACTACTGTACATTTTCTTATTTTTGTTGTATGTTTTGTCTTTTTGTAAATACTTTTCTTGCTCAAGAGCACATTAGTAAATGGATATATTTATGTTGATACTGTATGCTGATAAGAAGAAATCTCATATTGAGGTGTATGCTGGAGCTCATTATGTTGTGCCTAGAATTTTTATGACGTCTGTGACCACTAATGGACTTACTTCCAGGTCACAGTTGACGTGATTTTTATTTTTAAAACGTCTACAGTCATAAAAATATAAACATATAGTGTGTCATTTTCCTAAAGGTTGGAACATTTACAGACGCCCTTCTCCATTACTGAGCCCATAGTGGGAGTATCTGTTAATCTTGTTTTCCTCCCTAAAAACTGCTGCTGGCAATGTGGCCACCAGTAGTGATGATTGCCGATTAAATATTTCTTGCTAATTAATTGTAATAAAATACATGTTAGGAGACAATGTTTTATTTTAATCAAAAATATTTCATGATTTTATAAAATGCAATTAATTTTTTGCTTCTGCTTACATAATATATACTCTGTCTGAGCCTCTTATCTGTTTAAGTAACGGAGTTATCTTTGTATTGCACTATTTGTATTAGTAGTACAACAATAACATTGTTAATTAACATTTAAATGTAGGCTTTATGTCTCCATTGTTTAACAAACTGGTAAGGTCTCACTGACAAAACTGTGTATAATTTTGGTCACCACATTATAGAAAATATATTTCTGCTTTTAATCAGTCCAGAGAAGAGAAATCAGATACATTCTGGGAATTAAGGCAATGGTCTACACTGAGAGGCTGAGGAAACCAACTCCTTCAAGTCTTGAACAAAGACTATAAGGGGAAGTGACACAAGTATTCAAAAGTTTCCAAAGCTTTGACAAAAGACAATCCAGCGCTCCTCATAATAAACAGTGAAAAACAAACCAGAGGACACAAGACAAAAATACATGGAAGTTCATTTAAAATCAAGAATAGGAGGTCTTTTACCCAAATGGTTAGGAGTGTCTGGAACAAACTACCCAGCCATGTTGTTAAAGCTGACTACCTGGCTTAGGTCCTTGGCTAAATGAACTAATTCAGTAACTACCAAAGGTGCATGCTTTTATATTCTTATCAAATGTATTACTTGTTATAATTATCAGAAACCTATTTGCATGTACAGTATTCATTCTAAGCAAATATAGTTAGTGTACATGTTTTTGCAAGTGTAGTATTGGGAATTGAGATTGAAACAGGTTTTCAAAGTCCATTAAAAAGCTTTGTGCTTCTTCAGTTCTTTTATCTGAAGAAAATAAATACTGTTGAAAGTATCAATTGAACCCAAGTGCCCCAGAGTTTTTGGCCTGCTCCTTCATCATCTCTGAATTGTTTTGTGTCACCATAAAGTCACATTAACTAAAATAAGTTCAGGTATGTGATATTCTTCACAAAGTGATTTCAAAGTCAAAATAGATCAAACTATAATGAACATTTTCAGAACTCTGTTAAACATGACTAGAGGTTTTGGTGAGAACAGAAATTATGTGCATGTCTTAGTAAGACCTTAAATGTGTGTAGAAATACTTCTGAAATAAGAGAGAGAGAGTAAATGGATATGTATGACTCGCAATTTGCTAAAATGATTGAAACAAATGAACAAGAAGAATAAGAAATCTCATATTGTGTAATTTCTTTTTCAGGTGAGGAGATACCTGAGTTTAAAATAAATAATATACAAATGTTTAAATGCATAGAAGGGGGGATTTAGTGTATAAAATCAGTTCCTTACTAAGACTAATAACACTTTATGTGAAAAGCTCAACTTCTTACAAACCCAAATCTTATAACAAAACACAGCTGAGGCAGAAAAAGATGAGTTACGTTTACCTAAATAAAAAACTTTGGTGAATGTTTATGAATGCTATTGAATGTTTTCCTGTTGTGAGACAATGTGTGATGCAATAAAGTTAAACTAGTATAGTGATTTTTGAAGATAATACAGTATATGGCAAGACATGCAAAACACAGAGGAACAAGTTACATCACAAGAGGAAGAAGTATTAAACCTGAAAGAAGAACATGAAAATGCTCAATGTTAAACCCAAAATGAATGAAAAAATGAATATGGAGATTAATTTGTGACTCAAGATTAAAAGGATTTAGTTATTGATATGCAAGAAAACTGTAGAATCATCTGACTTTTCAAACATGTATGTAGAATGATATGGAGAGTGAAGTCCAAAACAGATCCAATGGGGGAAAAAATAGACCAAATCATTCAGTGCTAATACCTAAATTCCAGGAGTATTAAATACATGAAATTCTACCACCATATGATATTATTCAGTTGTTTGGTGAAATTTCAATATTGACAATACGAGCCAATGAATGTAAAGGGCAGCATGTTTAATACTTTGGCTTTAGGTCTCCAGGCAGAGGAAATGACAGTGCTGATTGGAGATGAGTGCTGTTACACACCCCCCACACACACACTTACAAGGTATGATCCAGGGGGGAAATACTGCAACAGTTATGTAAGGGCCCGATGCTTGAAAAGATATATGCGGTGCAGTGTTCAGCCAGGGAGCTTTTATGTATAAAGAAGTGGTACGAGTTTACTACCCTCTACCCCACATTTTATTAAATCAAGCTATTTCAGTGGATTGGTGAAATTCTTATAATACAGAAACAAACCAACAAGTATAAAGCAGTAACATCTTTAATACTTTAGCTGTAACTCACCTGGGTGAGGAAATGACAGTACTGATTGGAAATCATCCCTAAAGAGAATCCCCAAATCACTGACACAGATTTCTAGTTAAGTCGCTGCAGTTTCGCCAGAACCGAGCAGAACGTGCGTGCAGCCCTGAACAAATGAGAAGCACCCACGTTACAGGCCTGAACATGTTTGAAGGAGTAGATTCAGATACGCAGAGCATGACAAGCACCTACATTGTGAGTCCCCCACCCATGTTATTGACAGGGCCATCATCCGAGCCAAAAACAGTCCCCGGACCATCATCTCGATCAGGAACCCTTGGCCTATCAACAGCATTCCTTTGGTGCTTCTTTCACATAACACAACAGTTAAAACCCCATCATGTTTAAGACTTGGACTAAACAGTTTAAATGTTATCATATTAGTATTAAGTCAGTGAAGGGTTTGATTGTGTAACTGAGGGCTCAGCTGAAACAAAACCCACCAGGTTTGTGTGTCACCAGGAACAGGATTAGGAACTGCTCTAGGATGCATTGTTCTATTTTAAGAATTGAAATAAAATCTAACAGAAGTGACCAAAGTCATCTCCTTGCTGAGCTGGCTGTCGTTGAGGAAGCCTATGCCAATAACAATGAAATGCAGAGCATGAATGCAGATAATGTAACGCCAGGTTTGAATGAAACAAATCTCTGCTGTGCCTTTTAAAATTAAGATGCCAATATTTACAAGTACGTTTATTGTAATTTTATTACAGAAATGGCAATACAATAACTTGATATGAAGTGCAACATTTCACCATTAGAATCCTTTCCTGAGCAGGGAATGTCGAGAGGTCAGTCAAGAGATTTGTGGGTCTGTTTTCCTTCCTTGTGTACAAATACACCCATACCTTTATTTTATTTAGAGAGTGATGGAGGTTTAATACTAGATTTCTCTATATAGATCAATCCATTCTTTTTATATTGCACAGTATTAATTGTCCATGACTTGGAAGTGACATTTCTGAATAGGACAACAAATATATGTATATATTTTTTAATGATGTGCCTAAGTGCTATCAAACCATCTCATCTGTATTTTGTTTGGCAAGAAACAAATGGGAAGTTAGTCAGCCAGCGGGGAAGTCAAGAAAACACATAAGACCAATAGTCATATTCCAATCATTTAACCCTAAGAAAGTACACAAATGTGAGCTGAAGAGCTGCATAAAGAAGCCAGTACAACATCCCTATAATCAGCACATAAATGCAGAAGTGCAAAAATAACATTCTAGAACTTTTTTTTGTACTTTTTGACCTGTGTGGAAGCAATGTGTTTAAAGAGAATAGGTCTCAGATGAGAAGTCTGTTCAAACCTTTCCTGCAATTGAAATTAAATGTAGCCTTTCCTTATAAAAACACAGGAAGTAGTTTATATTTTTTTGTTTGTCCTTGTTTTATAGGCAGAAAAACACCAGCTATCTCATGGGTGACACAAAAAAATTACCCAAAAGACAGAAGAATGAAGATTCACATGAGGCATAACAAAGGACAAAATGGACACTTGGTGATTTATTTAGAGAGCTTTTATGCACCAAATATTTTACTTGTAGATTTATATACAGGCTGATTAATCTTTATAAGATTTAGTCTTTTTAATCCCCTACCCCACCTCCTAGGATTTCTTCATAATATTAAAGCTTAACTGATCTCAGCCTTAATGCACTATTCCTAATAAATCATAGATAATCTATGTTCATAGTTAATTATTATGAACATAGTTCATATGAAAATCATAGTTCATTTAGAATATTTCAGAGGCATTAATCCTGATCTGTTAAAAGTGGTGTAGAAAGTTTTGCCAGTTCATTCATTCATTGTTCTTCATTGAATCATTCATTGTTCTTTCAGTATTATTTCATAATTTATTAAACCACATATTTAATGGATTGTTTAAATACATACGTGGATCTGAAGTCCAAGAGGGACAAATGTATTTAATTACATTTTTAATTTTGCACAGTTTAACCCTTCTCATGTTATGCCTCGTATTACAAGTATTTTTCAGTAGAATTCTGAATGTACAAGAAGAGCTGTTTTGAAAAGACACCACTTAGGAACTCATGTAAACATATCGATCTTTGATTTCTGGCAGGGACTGACAGCCCAGGAAAGAAGGAGATGTCACAGTCCTTATGCCTCACTCCCTTTCTGGTTTTAATTTCCAGGACAAACTGGGAATCTCATGTGCGTAACTGTACAGTAAATCACAAGTTTACTCCCAAGTGAAGTAAAGGTTTTTTTATGAAGCTTAATAAATGAGCAGTTTTGAGAGGGTGTACTGAACATACAGTAAATACAATACAAAAGTTTGGAAACATCCTTAACAGAGAGAGAGGGTATTAATTGTTCTTCACAGTGTCCTCCTTGATTCACTAATGTCTTTACATTCTTGACCTGATACACTAATTATTATAACTGATAATGTTTTCAATGTTCTGCAGATATTGAAGTTTAAATGTAGCAGTGGCATTTTTAAATATGTTTTCCTGATTGCAATAGAAAACTTGTACAAGACAGATGGTTTACCTGATACATCATCTGTCTACTTCCTTTTTTAAATATGTTGCTTTCTCTGATCACAAATAATAATCTCCTTATTATAAACTTATACAATTCAAAACCAAGACAATTTATATCTTGGCAATGTAGACGTAGTATCCCCAGATGTACCACTTTTTCTAGAATGAGGAGGACAGTTTTGGCTTAGGCTCCTTAAAAGTCTGTAATGCATTAAAAAAAATAGCTGTTTTCCAGTGCAAAAATATTAGCAATCTAGGGATCGGAATGAAGTACCTCTCATATTGTTCACAGTCTCTGTAAATGCTGTTTTTGTAAATGTTTTACTAATTAGAAAAATAAAGTAGCTGTGATCAGAGAAGCCAATAGATGAATATGAAATAACCCTACATTGAAGTATCCAACAATATACTGTACACATCTTTCCAGCTACATGGATTTCCTTATAAAAAATTGGACTTCTGTCATAATTTTCCCATCAATGTATATCATGTAATAGAAAGGAGATACATCTAGGAATTATAATGAAGACAAAATAAATAACATTGCTCTTTTCCTCAGTCTCTCCACACATACTGTAGTGACTCCAATCCTTTGTGCAATACTGTAACAATATACAGTACCTTATATAGCAAATATTTTTAACTTGCTTTTTTGATTGTGTCCAAATTGGTTTTTCCATTTAGTACTGTAAATTAATCCACTGCTGCTTACTGACTTTGAAATTGAAGTTTATATTTAGGATCTGTCTTTCCTGAAGGGTTGGACAGCAGGAAAGAAGCCCTTGTAAGTAGTTGCAGGAAAGACGCACTGCATTCATTTGAGACTTACTCATGGAGAGACACTCTTGACTACAGAGAAAGTTAAACATGATCCTTTTCCTTTCATCTGAAAAAGACTGTGGACAATACTGTAAGAGCCAAGCCTTTAATTTTCTGGGACACCCACATTGAGATATGCACTGCAAACATATCTTGTGTCAGCACAAGGAAAGTTGTCTTCATCATTTTCCAGAGAGCATGATATTTCTTTGTGATTTATAGTACCCTACAAATGCAGAAGAGCCTAGAAAAATAAGTCTAGTGTTTTTGGAGAGAGTGGCCTTTATGATGTCCTTTTAGTTTGGAATCAAACGTTGATAACAGGATTATTGTTAAGGAAGTTAGGACAGATTTGTTGAAGGGGCTTTGTTTGCACTAGGGTGTAACAAGGTGTAACAGGAAAATGTCTCACTCAATATCTAATGCCATAGGGGAACGTGAGTCAGGACTGGCACGGTCTTAAGGAAGGAAGTGAAAGGTGGAAGCACTTCCCCAACCAGGCCTTATCTAAACAAATACAAAAGTCTAAATGATGTCTTATGGTTATGCCTTCTTTCCTGTATTAAAAATATCAGGGGATATGCTGTTGCAAAGAAATATTAAAATAAAATGTCCATTAAAGTCATATATTTGCTTCTGATTGCAATTAAGATAAGATTTAATTGTCCCCTGAGGGATTTTTTTTATGGACACCCAGCACTTCTGTACATTTAAATAGAATGCAAAACAGAAAAAAAAGAAGAGAAGAAAAACATTGCACATTATACTATTACAAAAAATAAGAAAACATTGCACATCGTTCTATTGCCCATGTACAGTATAACACATAACAACATGTAACATTTACAACACATCACAAAACATATTGCACTCAAGTGGGTTGTAAGAGTCAAAACTGTGTTAATCCTTAACATTTGCGTTGACAGCTTTAATGGATAGTGGAACAAAGGAATGTTTGTATCTGTCTGACTTACATTTGGGAACCCAATTTATCAATGTCTCTGAGGACCATGAAAACTTAAATCAGGTCCCCTGAGTCTTCTCTCAGAGCGGCAACATCAATTGTTCCATGATGACCAACACATAATATTGTAACACTTCAGGGTTCAGGTGGGCGCCCTTGCCACATCAGGTTGGCCCCCCACCGTCAGGGGCTCGAACCCAGGAGTCTGGCATCACTCAACAGGGACCCAGCTTGGTGAGCTAAAGAGAGATCTCTCTCTAGCCTAGCGGCTGTGGTCTTGCTATTACAGGGAAGGGCAGTGAAGTCACCGCTCTGGTAAGCCGGCTCTTACACAGTGCCTGTCGGCCGTATGCGTTACACTCTCCCCCGCTTAACTCGCCGTCCTCGGCGAAGGGCTATCCCACCCCACTGCTGACACCAATGTAACGCTACGGGGTTCAGGTGGGCGCCCTTGCCGCATCAGGTCGGCCCTGCACCGTCGGGGGCTCGAACCCAGGACTCTGGCATCACTCGACAGGGACCCAGCTTGGTGCGCTAAAGAGAGATCTCTCTCTAGCCTAGCGGCTGTGGTCTTGCTATTACAGGGAAGGGCAGTGAAGTCACCGCTCTGGTAAGCCGGCTCTTACACAGTGCCTGTCGGCCGTATGCGTTACAATATTCTAAATGAGTTCTTACTAGTGTGTTGTACAATCTTTAAAATAACATTCCATGATGAAAGCATTTGGAGTATAATCTAAGACTCCAATGAGGCAAATGTCTTGAATATAATCAAAATCCAGGAAACTAAGATGAATTAAAACATTTTAATATATGGAACATGAAGCATTCCATGAAAGCTAATGCCAGAATGGCAGTCTATTCTCATTAGATAAGGACATTTGATTCCATTCTTTTTATTTTCATGGAATTAATAATTTTTCACGTCTTGCATTCTGTGGAAATTATACTGTGATGTAGGCCAACGTTCTTAACCTCTGACAGTATTCTTCAGTTCATAATACTTTTTTTGTAACTGTGGTAGGCTTGGAGACAAAGTCCTTTTTGATTGCACATATTTTAGTTATCACAACAAACAATGCTGGAGAAAAGGTTAAAAGGTTATGAACCCTGAATATAATTATGAGAACCACATTTTCTTACCACAACATTTATTTTTGCCACAATGTTTCTTGAGACACAATGGTGTATGAGGTACAAAAAATGAATAATGAAGAAGCAGTGTATGTGAAATAAGTGAAACCTTAGCACAATTAAGAGACTGTGGACCTCCCAGACCTCCCTGATCTGTTTGGGTGGTGTGGAGGACATACAGTACTGCACTTACATAAACCCCTTTAACACAGGGACCTCTGCACCCTTCTTGCTGTAAACGTGTAAAAGTGAAGCTGTGGGGAATTGTGAAACTGTGGCTGAGGGATGATGGGAGATCAGTGCTGTTCTTCTACCCTCTAACCCACTGCAGATATTATCCCTTTTCCCTGGCCTAGCCATAACCCTTAACGAGTCTAACTTCCTGACAGAGACTGAATGGAGCTCTAAATGTGTGGAAATGGTTCACTAACTGGTGAGCATCGACTACTCTTTCTGAGGTCTTTTAAAAACCTTTTTGAATGTGGCATGATGTGTTTCCACTAACCTGTATGGTAAAGACCAAATTGCAAAGTTACCGACCACTAGGAAAGGCCTGCTAAAACTGCATCCTTGTTTACTTGTTACCCAATTGATAAACCTCTTTATCCTAATTATACTCTATAATGGACCCATCGTCAGCTGTGACCGTTTGCACTATGGAAGACCTGTCAGCAAAAGAAACAGTTCAGGCATTTGCACAAGGCAGAGAGAATAAGCCACCTGCTGTGGCTGTTTGATTATCTCTATGATGTCTCTATTATCTCTCTATGAAAATGTTCTAAATGTTTTGTTAAGATATTGAGCAGTTCTATAAGTACAAATGGGCCACAATTCATTAATCATATCAGCAAACAACTGATAATCAGTAAGAGGAAAAGTCTGTTTGAAATTTTTGCTGTTCAAGTAGGTGCAAACAGATTCTAAGGGTTCATCTATATATTCATACAAGGACATGTATTGTTGGAAAATGTTCTCAATTAAACAACCCCGATTATATAATAATATATTTATGTTATACATTTCTTCAAGCTGTCTTAATCTTTTATTAATATTTTAGTAGGTTGTAGGTCTAAAACAGGGGTGGGGAACGTCCGGCCCGCGAATTCATTTGGTCTGGCCCTGCCAAGGCAACCAAATTGACGACTTCTTTGTCGACACAGACGATAACTCCAATCCAACCTTTATCCACACGTCCACGATCAACAATCCTCGCAAAAACTGAATCTCAGATGAAGATTAAGGAAATTACAGTACACAGAAAAGACCTCAAGAGTCGATGATACGTATGTTAGATATGTTCCAAATCCAAGATGCAGGATTAGAACAGCGACCAAAACAAAATAATCGTGTCGCTGGCGACACACACACTGGATAGTTATTAAAACTTAAGTGGTGTGACATCCTACAAATGGTGACTACAAAGAAAAGAAAAGTTGCTGCAGAGTGTCGATCTTTCCAAGAGAAATGGACAAATGATTATTTTTTTGTTGAAGTCAAAGGCAAACCTGTGTGCCTAGTTTTTGGCGATGCGTTAGCAGTAATGAAAAAAGCCAATATGGAGCATCATTACAGCTCAAAACATGCTAAACTCAATGAATTGGGAGGCCAAATGCATCTGGATAAAATCAATGCTCTTCAGCGGAGTTTGGAATCACAACAAGCCGCTTTCACTAGGCCTAGTTGTGACAGAGACAACGTTATTAAGATGAGTTATGTAGTGAGCGAGCTAATCGCAAAGAAGCTGAGGACTCATGTAGAGGGAGAGTTTGTGAAAGAGTGCGTGGTGGCTCCTGCGGAGTTGTTAGCACCAGACGAAGTAAAATAGTTTCAGAGTGTTAGTTTGTCTCGGAGACCCTTCTCAGATCGGATTACTGACTTAGCACAAGATATTGAAAAAACACTGAAGGATTCTGCAGGAGATTTCCAATTTTTCTCTCTGGCCTGTGACAAGACAACAGACATAACAAATACTGCCGAACTGGCCGTTTTTCGTTCGCATGGGATAACTGCAGAGTTTGACACGCGAGAGGAACTGCTGTCACTGGAAGCCATGCATGGCGCTACAAGAGGTGAGGACTTGTTTGAGAGACTTGTTTTATCAATGAAAAAACTTGAGCAAACATTTGAAAAGTTAAGTGGCGTTACTACAGATGGAGCTCCAGCCATGGTTGGCTCGCAAAAAGGGTTAATTGCATTTGTCAAGAAAGAACTGAATCGTCTCAGTCTTGATCCAAGTGATTTAATTATATGCCACTGTATCATACACCAAGAAAGTCTCTGTGCACAGTCGTTGCGGCTCAACAATGTAATGTCAACAGTAGTGTCATGCATAAATTTTGTCAAATGCAGACGATTTAACAGCTGCCAGTTTAAGGAGTTACTGAATGATCTTGACTCTGAGTACAGTGATCTTGTTTATCACTGTAAAGTGCAGTGGCTGAGTCGCGGGAACATGCTCGTGAGGTTTTACGAACTGCGGGATGAAGTCAAGCAGTTCATGGAGATAAAGGGAAAACCTGTCAGGGAACTCACTGATAGCAAGTGTCTGTGTGATCTAGCGTTCATGGTGGACATTACCAAGTACCTCTCAGAGCTGAACGTCAACCTGCAGGGCCCCAACCAACTTCTCAGCTCCCTGCTTTCAAACATGAAATCATTTGAAGCTAAATTAAGGCTGTGGAAACTGCAACTCAAAAGGAATAACACGGTGCATTTCCCCACTCTGGAAGGACAAAAGCCTTCTATGACACTTGAATATGCTGGTGAAAGTGCGAAACTAATTGAGCCATTTAATGAAAGATTCAAGGACGTGAAAAGTAAACAAATGGAATTGAACATCTTTGCTACACTGTTCAATGTGGAACCAGCTGATGTGCCTGATAACCTACAACATGAAATCATTCAGCTGCAAAGCGATGATGAGCTGAAAGCTAGGTACAACAACTTCCCACTGCTTGAGTTCTATGAACATTACATAAGCAATGATGAATTTCCCACTTTGAGGAGACATGCATTGAAATATGCATCTCTGTTCGGAACAACTTACTGCTGCGAGGAGTTCTTTTCAAAACTTACCATCGCAAAGAGTCGACTGCACTCCAGACTGACCGACGCAAACCTGGAAAAGCAGTTGCGAGTAGCAACATCATCAATACCAGCTAACATCACACGCCTCACCAAGAGAAGCAGTTCCAGCCATCACATTAGGGGTGAGTTAATTAAATGTTTGACCAAATATAGCAGGCTAATTTTTACATTGATAATTTTGTATGGCCCGCGAATGATGTTAAAAATATCCAAATGGCCCTTGACAGAAAAAAGGTTCCCCACCCCTGGTCTAAAATATACTAGAAAACAGATCAGCCTAGGGGTTAACAAGCATTTTTTCATTACTCTACAGTCATTGGAGTTCCTGACCAAGCAAGAACTTTAACACTTCCAAGGACAAGGAAATAATTTATTTTGCTCTTTTTTTCTAAAAAAAGAAGGTTGAGTATCTTATACATTTGTTTGATATCCTTTGGAATTCATTAATCATTAAACAAAATTCACTTGAAGTGGAGGAATGAATTCAGAAAAAAATAAGCTGTGTTTTTTACCATGTGATTATTACAAATAATTCCAAATAATAGGTATAAAGGAGAGGAAGTGAGGAGCACCATTTTTTAAACAAAACCTAAAACGGGAAGTCACATGTAATTTCTTATAAATGCATATAATATCTCCGAATCCAATCAAATAGCTGTTTTTTTAAGATACTGTAACATCACAAAGAGGGAAGGAACAATCGTGAAAAAAAGCTTCTCTCAAGGGGAATTTCTGCTGTTTCAGAAAAGAAATATCTGTTGATCTGTTGGGAATTTGATATTTGTGGTTTTAGCTTGCACTAGCTGTGACCATCTTTGACACCGGAGATCATCTGAACAGGAGCCCTGGTATGCAGCCATGTCACCTGATCTGGATCCATGTGGTTTCTGAAAGATCTATATTCAAGCCTCTCTGATGCACTTCAGAGGGTAGGATAGTAAGGCACCAATAGACCAGGTTTATTCAAGGACATTCAACAACACCCAGTGTATAGTATATCGTGGAATGTAAAGTGGACAGCATGATGAAGGAGATTAATAATTTTACAACTGCAGCCATTTAATATATACTTAACTTAAGTTATTTAAATACTACAACCATATATAATAAGGAAATTAATAAAAATCTCACCCAATATATTAATAATAGTAAACTTTATGGTGATATATTTTCAAAAGGTCAAACATCATTTAAAAAAAAGATTTGAATTGGTATAACCCTTGTTTAATTTCTTAAAGGAAATATTTGTGTGTTTCACATGTGATAATTCACGTTGAATAGCACTAAAACTCATGTCGTCTTCTGTTAAGTACTAAGTAGATCTTTAGGTATCTGGAGACAGACAGAAATAGCACATGCAAAGTTATTCAATATGCCAGAACTGGCTCTAAGCTGAAGGCCATCCAACTGGTGTGTTAGATAACACTGGTCAGATGGTAGAGAGGATGTGGCTTTGAACATACAACTGACCTAATTCATTCTAATAAGACCAAGGATTTGAATTTGGGCCTTTGAGACTGAATCTTGTGGGTGAAAGTAGTTTTAAAGTCAGAATACAGCTCTCTAAAAAATGCATTTAAATTGATTTAAATTTTAATTTATTTTAAATTGAATTTAAAATTACTACATAGTTTTACTCTGGATAAACCATCCTGAGGGGAACAGTATTTCTGGTGCAGGAGAAGGAACAAAACTCTGTGAATGTGAAGTGTTGAAAATGCTGAAATCTGTGAGTGGTGATTGTATGTGTGGTAGAGAATTTTGCCCCCTTTGTAACTCCCTAAAGAATTGTGTATTCTATGTCCTGTATCTTTGCAGGAGAGTAGTAGACCACTTTATTCCCTTTCAAAGATGGAATGCAATCATCAACAATGGGAAAGTCATACATCACTGACCTTTGCTGAATAGTAGGCCAAATCATTTAACAGCATGACATTCAGCCCAATGGCACCCTGCCATATTAGGCTAGTCAGCCCTCCTCATTCCAGGAACCAAAATGACCAGGTACTGATACACTTAATAATCTACTTACAGTATAGTAATAATGACTTTGTAGTGATAATCTTTACCTGTAGATTGATTTCTGACATTATATTGACATTTTTCATCTTTGTTTTTTTTTATTGAGCAATAAATTCCCATTAAAATATGTTTTTAAGTTTACAAAATGTTTTTTTCATCAAAAGCAGCCCATCTTTGAGAAACACTATGGATTTGAAAACAAAAGCACAGAGGTTAATTTATAGCAGTATTTAGACAAATTAATCGGTCCTTTACTTGCAGTATTTTAGACTGATTTGTAACTGTGGATGTTCAGAATGAGATCTGTGCTATTTATTTGTAAATCACATCATTATTTTTCCAACTCAAAATAATGGAATTATCAGTTGATCATCAAGGTAGTTTTTTTCATTTAGCTGTGATTAGGAGAGCAGAAAAGTTCAACAAAGCTTGCACTTCCCAGATGGATTATCTTACTTAGAAAGTTTGGAACAAAAAGTATTATCTACCGTTATATACCTAGCTGTCCTTGCCCTAGGAAGCAAGCAAACATAGCGGAAGACACAGATGATCAAAGAGTATTCCAAATAATTTACTGAGGTTAATTAAACTTGCTGTAAATCATCAAACACTACATTAAGGAATAGACATTCAACCGTGACAGGGCCAATCCTAGAGAGATCATTAAGGTTGCCCCCATAGGAATGGACCACAGCATAAATACAAGAAGGGTCAGCAGAAGAGAGAGAACTGGAACCAGAGAGGTGGGAGAGCTCCTTTTTCTAATGAGACTAAGACCAACATTTTGTCCAGGTAATATGAAAGCTGAACAGAGGTCCACATTCTGAGAATTGTTACTAGAGTGCTTGCTTTCTTCTTTATTTTAGGAAATTCTGATTTCCTGTATTATGGAATCCTCAGGCTAAAAACATATTATCATTGTTAATATATATTTCTTTGTTTTGTGTACATTTTGGCTTGATTATTATTACATTAGAACTACACTGAAGAACAATATATAACTTTAAACTGTATAATTGTTTGTATGACACCTGTTAGATGTCAGGTTTTAAGAAAGCCTCTATTCAAATTATATGAAAGGTTGATCGATATGCAGACATCATTTTTAATAAATATTGTTTGGTCTGTAAATAAAATTGGAATGCTTCTTTCTTTTAGTCACCCCTTACAGTTGTTTTAGGGCTTAAAGATATATGGTGCCATAGAAAGTTTCCACCTCCTTGAACTTTTTCACATTTTATCGTGTTAGTACCTCTAAAAGAGTTTCACACATTTAAATGAGGATTTTTTTCCTCTTCAATGCACACCTTACTGCACATTTCTAAGGGGAAAACTGCTTTTATTGGGGAAATATGTATATTAAAAATACAAAACTGAATTATCATAATTAGATACATCTCCATCACCCTGAATTAATAATTGGTGGAAGGACTTTTGGCTGCAATTACAGTTGTGAGTCTGTTGTAGGTTTCTACCAATTCACACACCCAGAATTGGACATATTTGACTATTCTTCTTTAAAGAACTATTCACGCTCCGTCAAGTTTCTTGGGGAGTGTTCGTGGACATGTCTACATGTCCTGCCACAAATTCTTAACTGATTTATGTAAGGGCCCGACTGGTCCATTTGGTCCATTCAAGGATGTTTAACTTTTTTCTCCTTAGCCACTTCAGTGTAGCCGTTGGCTGTGTGCTTCGGGTTGGTATCATGTTAAAAGGTGAAATTCTATTCCAGTTTGAGATTTTGTACCATCATATCTGCTATTCCCAGTGAGCCTGGAAAAAATATCCCACTGATTTAATGACATGCACATACTGTATGTATAGCAGAATACTGAGCCTATATCCTCTTGCAATCATTTTCTCCAAAACTTCAAAAAAGTGAGATACTAGGAAACTTAAAAATAGTAATTTCAGACCCAGATTTAACTGCTCTTGGAAACTAAAAAAAAAACATTAGAACGCTTTTATGGATATGTAATAACATTTCTGAAAAGGTAATGCTAGGGATATCTTCAGGACCCAATGCAGGTAACACAAGAGATATACCAAGGCAAACAAATCCAGAGGACTAGGCGCAAAGAAGGTTGAGTGGTCGTAGCAAGGTCGAGGTTAACAAAGTCAGCTGAGAAAGTTATCAACAGGTTGTTGAGGTGGAATGTTTCCAAATACTGAGCACGGAACGAAGCGAAAGGAGGATTTTAGTAGTGAAGGAAGGGGTGTGGTATGGTGATTAATTAATGGGAGTTTAATTAGTGCCAGCTGAATCCGTAACAGGTATAGTAAATATTCTTAAAGAATATTTGTCTAAATTCAGGTAAATGTAAATATCACACATTTAATTGAAAACAATTTATTTCAGGCTTATCTTGCAGTTATGCCTGCATGGTGCCTTGTTTCTAACTCTTTTATATTGGTTTTGTTAATATGAAAATCACCAATGTTTCAATATATTTTATTATTTCCTGCTTTCATATTAAGGTTTGAATAATACAGTAGCTCCCTATAATATTTTACTTTAATACATTTTTATTTTAATATCCACTAGTGTAAACAGGACAACTGTGCAATGGTCTTAGACGTCTTAAATACAATAAGGAGTTTCAATACGCTTTATTCTACAGGTAGTTCTCTATTTACACAATCTTAATTTGCACATTTGTGTTTAATGCACCCCAAGAATATCTATGTATAACTTCATAATTTAGGACACAATAATTCACCACCAACAGGCAGCCTGAAAGAGTTTCCAAGACAATATAAACTGTGCATACAGACAGTACCAGTTGCCTTCGGGAATGAATTGAATCACTCTTCATCCCATTATCTAAAACGTTCTGTGCTAAATAAGTATAATTTGCGATACTCTCCGCCTTATATTTTTATCTTAAAAAATTAAAACAAGATAAAAAAACTGTAAAACAATGTAGCTACTATATGAAAAAACTTGACATTCGATTCAAATAATTTGTAAATAAAACGTGTTAATTTTTAAAAAGCAACATTGTTAATACTCAATAAACAAAAGGATTAAGCAAAACAGTCCACAAGTAATAATCAGCCAAAAACATAAATAAGGAATAACATATTTGTTTTTTTTAATGAACAGCCTTTAAAATAAACTGTTTTTAAAAGGCTCATAGAGAGTAAAAGGATCAAAATTAAACTGCGCAGTTCAGATGCGTCTCTGCACCACAACCAGCGGTCTTCCCGTTACAATTTACATTAATTTGTTAAACAATTACAAATGTCTGATTTAAATTACTTTTAGCTCACCCGCATAAACAACTTAGTTCTATAAATACGTAGACTTGTTTTTATTTAGGAGTTTAATCTGCTGGTTATGGAAATGGAGCCCATCCTTTTTTACATACAGTACATTCTTATAGGAAATAAGCTTTAATTTACGTGTTTAGAGTTACGTGGCGTCTTTCAGGAATGCATCTGTAAAACTATTATGTGTATTACCACCATCAACAATTTACTTCAAAGCCTCTATTTAAACCTTTTTAAACAGCTTTGTTTACATGAGAATAAACCAAGATGATAAGCAATATTACATTTGGCAATATTTAACTCACAACAACCATCACCAGTATCTTCAAAAAGTTGATCTGACAATATGAAGGTTTATAGTAACATTTGTGAATCAATGACTCATCGGGTGTTGTTAGTCTTTAAGCTTATGTGTTCCTTTGTACAGTATAATAATAATAATAATTGCTTACACTTATATAGCGCTTTTCTGGACACTCCACTCAAAGCGCTTTACAGGTAATGGGGACTCCCCTCCACCACCACCAATGTGCAGCATCCACCTGGATGATGCGACGGCAGCCATAGTGCGCCAGAACGCTCACCACACATCAGCTATCAGTGGGGAGGAGAGCAGAGTAATGTAGCCAATTCATAGAGGGGGATTATTAGGAGGCCATGATTAGTAAGGGCCAATTGGAAATTTGGCCAGGACACCGGGGTTACACCCCTACTCTTTTCGAGAAGCGCCCTGGGATTTTTAATGACCACAGAGAGTCAGGACCTCGGTTTTACGTCTCATCCGAAGGACGGCGCCTGTTTACAGTATAGTGTCCCCGTCACTATACTGGGGCATTAGGACCCACATGGACCGCAGGGTGAGCGCCCCCCGCTGGCCCCACTAACACCTCTTCCAGCAGCAACCTTAGTTTTTCCCAGGAGGTCTCCCATAAAGAGAGTGCATCCATAAAGCTAAAAAGTTACTTTTTGCATTACAAGAAATAGATCTATAGAATAAGATTAATAGAATTAATTTAGCCTAAAACAAAATGAAACTTCAGGAAACCTAAGAAAGTTTGCCATAGAATTGTATTCCAGCATAAAGAAGAAAAAATACTGAGTGAAAAAAATCGAACAATGCAAATTGTCTAAGGTTTCTGAGCTGCACTATGTATTGTATATGATATATAGTTTATTATAAATATAATTAAATGCGGATGGGCTATTAAACTTTGTAGTAAAATGTACTCCCAGAATGTAGATCATGGTATTAATACAACATCCTCATATTTTCATAAAATATTTTTTCCTATTTATATTATATGAATTTTGAATTAATCTGAGAAAAGTGAATCTCTTTTGTTTTTAGAAATAAACTACTAAATTACATATGTTTTAATGCTAACTCCTGCTCTCCTGCTGTGTTTATTATTTATTTTAAAGCTTACCCTTATTAGAGATACTGTGTCCTTTTGGAGAATTCTTTCTTCTATATTTGTACCACTGTTTTTTGGCTGGTTTTTAACTTTCTATCTTCATTACTTAAAAGGGAAAGATTTCATTTTTTTCTTTGAGTGGCGTGGGAACTTTCTGCATACATCGTTAACTGTCTCAAGACAGGAAAACAAAACATTAAGAGACTGAAAAAGCATGACCAAGTACAGTATTGAGCACTGTGACATTTGTTGTTTTTGAGGGTGTAGAAGAAGCAGTACCTTAACTGCATTTAATTTTATATTGGTTTCTAGACATGCTATGCCTGTATATTCTCTCAGTTTACTGTATTATATTTTTCCCATTTTTAACAATGTGTTGAGATTTGTTTTTGTTACTTATGCAAAAGGTTGCCATTGCAAATTTGACATTGTTTCACAACTAACCAAGAAGAAAAAATCAGACTACATTTAATTACAAATGTCTCAAGTAGGCATATCTGAAAGATTGTGCATGAGAGGAAGTCATTCAGCCCTTCCTGAAGAGTTTAAATTGAGGAATACAATGTTAAAATTGCACGGTTCGCTAGCTAAACCTCATTGTGTATGGTTTCAGTTGCAAAACTACAGGAAAACTATTGATGCTTTAAAATCAGTATATAACCAAGAGCAACCATATAATTCCTTAAAGCAAGGTCAGTCTCTGATAGGCTAAAAGCATGACATATTTTTAACGTTCAGCAGAGCAGACTATTCAATTAATTCAAACTGATTCAATTAATTCAAGTATTCAAAATCCACAAAGCCACTAAAATTTGTCAACCCAACAAACTTTACTTAAATCAACAGTGAAACACAAATCAAAGGCCTCAAGAGGAAACTACAGGAAAGCAAATTTAAAACAGAGAATGGGAGGAATTTTTTATACAAAGGTCTGTGGAGGCTGGAACAAGTTTTCTAACCATCTTTTTTATTTAATTCCCTGACTTCTGTCATGAAATGAGTGGATGAGAGCCTTGTATTAATTACAGTAGCTTCCAGTAACCAAATGTCCCTCTAGATTATGTCCCTTCTTCCATTGTTAGCAGTTAACTGAAGCAAGAGCTTTCTCAATCTACACTTTTGAACAATCCAAATGAAAGTTGTACAGACTGATTAGGTAGTTTATCCCTTTTATGAAAAGCAAAAACATCTGAATTTAATCCCAAAATAGCTCTGCTTGCATTTCCTTCTTCTTCCTGATGTAGTCTTTCTGGATATAATTTCTCATGTCCTTAAATGAATTTTAACACCTGAATCAAGACTGGCAAAGGTCTTGTGAATTGTTTACGAAAGATCAAGTTTAAAAGTCATTGTTCCATATCAAAGGACACTATAATACAGTATATTCCAAATGGATAACAAAACGTGTTGATCAAACCACAGAGTTTGAAGATTCTAAACTTTTATTTAATAACTACACTAAAAACGCTAAGAAATATACTCATTACAGTGTTTGAATTTTCAAAAAAGTACAGCCAAAGGAGATGGTATACTGTAAATACAGTAAATGTATGCACTGATGCACAGTGGCATTGATACCCTTGAATGGGAGGAACAAAATGAACAAAATGCCAAAATCACTTGGCATGGTGTGTAGCCAGACAACTGAACTCAGAAGTGGAATATTAGTGATGTTGGAAAGAAGACTGACTACGACTGTGGCTGTGAATGGCTGTGAATTCTACTACCCATGCAAAAGCATGACCCATTGCTAAAGACTATGATCGTCAACTGTAGAATCGGGCTTCACATTCATCTGAAGACTCAGACTGAGCCTGATAGAATTATGCTTGACTCTGCAGGCTGACAGAGAACCTTCAGTTATAAGAATGGATGCACAATACAGGTTTCAACTCTTTCCAAAGATTGTTAATAAGATGTAAGTCAGGACTTTGCTTGGGCCACTCAAGGACATTCACTTTCTTAGTTTTATGCCACACTAGTACAGTTTTGGATCATTGTCGTACTGAAAGGTGAATGTGATTTGTGAGTAGGTAGCAGACTTAAGTAGGTTCTCCACTACTATTTGCCTGTACTCTATTTTATGTATTTCTCCTTTTTATTCAGGCAAGCTTTCTCTTCCCTGCTAAGGAGGAGCATCCCTACAGCATGATGCTGCAGCCACTAAGCTGGTAGGGATGTAGGGATGGGGTTGACAGGGTGAGGCACTGCATTGTTTTTGTGCCTCTTGCAGTGTTATGCATTTGCACAAATCAGTTCCAGTTTTGTATCTCTTGAACATAAAACCTTTCTCCACATGCTTGCAGTATCACTTTAAATGCTTTGTGGCAAACTATCTATGGGATTTGAAATGCGTGTGCCACTCTGCCTTACAGACCCACTTTGTGGGATGATCAGGTATGTGTATTGTTGACTGATATAGTTCAGGTGGGTGGCTGTGTCACCATGCATACAGTAGGCTGCAAAGGAACAAGTAATAGGTTTATTCCGTGCTGAGAAGAGAAGAAAGAAAACACATTTCGGCTGTGAAGCCTTCTTCAGGTGTGAGTTTTCTTGTTTTCTTTCTTCTCTTTTCAGCATGGAATAAACCTATTCATTGTTGACTGATGCACATTTCCTCTCATCATCAGCTACTGATCTCTCTTGCTCTTTCAAAGTTATCATTGGTCTCAGAGTGGTATTCCTCTCCAGTTTCGTCCTTACCTGGCTGCTCAGTTTGGAGGGATGGCTCTTTCATGATAAGTGAGTAAACTGTGCTCACAGGGATATTCAGAGACTCATATATTTTTGTACTGTACATATGGGAGAAAGAGATGTGACCAAATGCACCTCATACTAAAGCTAAAGTAATTATCTCGCAAGTAACAGTTAACATCCATAAATAATTACTTTGTGAGGAATGCAGCTTTGCCCCTCCTGGGATTCAGCCACAGCTATGCAATGGCAACAGTACAACAATTGTCTCCCAGACAATGCAGAATTCTGCCCCACCAAAATACCGGCTCCCCTGCTGCAACAGAATTCAGTGTAATCCAGGTTTGTAAAGGGTGATGTCACCTTCTGTTACAGGCTACTTGTGATTCATCCGTGTTACAAAAATGGTGACAGTTTCAGGTCTCCAACAAGAGATGGCACCACTTCATTCTGAAATATAACATTTAGATTTAAATCAAAAGCTGAGTAAGTTGGTGAGCTATATTTGTCGCCTAAAGGAGCCTGACAGGAACATTAATCACTACAAGTCGGCCACCCTCCTTTCCTGCTGAATAATGTACATCCCTTTCAGGAAAACCGACCTTTGTGTCCTGAAGGAACTAGTTCAACAATACAGGACTTGCTCTGATGCAAAAACACACCAAAACAATTATTTTGACTTCAGAAAGACACTCCCAATCATTCAAACAAAATGTCTACCATTTTCGCCTTATAAACAATTAACAGCAAATGTATATTATGCAAGAAAAGAAATAAATCTCTACCATTTAAATTACTAAAGTTTTATATGTTAGAAATGTATTATACTACATAATCAGTTTAATTCTTAATATTTGATATGCTATGAGTAAATATGCATTGTTGTTTCCAGTGCAAGACTTTCATTAAAATCATCAAATCAATTTAGGTTACAAATAGAGAACATTTGGTTAAAATGGCTTCTTAGCCTTTAGATAGTTAATTTTTCCATAGAGCTCGTCCAGCTATTTATTAAAAGAAACCTGGGTACTTCAACAACATGACTGGGTAGCTTGTTCCATACTCCCACAACCCTTGGGGTAAAGAAGAGCCTCCTGTTCTCGATTTTAAATACACTTCCATGACGTTTCCTTTTGTGTCTTCTGAGTCGTGTTTCACTGTTCATTCTGTAGACATCTGCTGTGTTGACTTTGTCAGTGAATTTGAGGATTTTGAATCCTTCTATAATCCTTCAGCCTGTCAGTGTAGGACTTTCACTGAACCCCTGGAATGTATTACTATACTCTGGACTGATTCCAAAGCAGCTACAGTATATCTGTTCTCTATTGTGATGACCATAATTACAACACAATATTCTAAACAAATCCTTAATAGATTGTATACAGTTTTAAAATAGCATCCCTTTATATATATTCTCTACCTTTATCTAGAAATCCTGGCATGTTGCTTGCCTTTTCACTTACTTCAGAGTCTTGCCATTGCCCTGCCAATGTGCTGTTGTGCCCTGCAAAAGCGGGTGGTGGCACCATCACTTGTATTGACAACAGTGAAGGACCTCTTGCAGATCTGAAGACTGTGCAGCTGAAGCCTTTCCAATTCTGTCTTTCTCTTCTGAAAAAAGACTGCTGGCAAGCATGGACCATAGACAGTTATTATCCTCTGTAGACACTCCCCCAGAAAGTCTCAGGAACCAAATATTCTTATGAGATACTATGTCACCTTGGCCACACAGAGATCAGATAGTACTGAAATGTACAGTACCACAGCATGGCTCTGCTGGACAGCTTTAGTGCACATGTTAAGGAACAAACACCCCTGATAGTAATAACTACTTGTTGTATGGTCATATACTGTGTTTTACCCAAAAATATTCATTTCAGAATATTCATTTACATGCCCTTTTAATCATTATTAATAGCATTAGTAGTGTTCGCCTTTAATTCTCTAGTTAACATAGGCTATATTTATTTAATTTATATTTAAAAACCAAAAATTTAAAGAATTTAAATGACTCTAAATGAGCTCAATGATATTAAAAGAATCCCCCCAATTAAATTGTACAGATAAGGCAATTCAAAGTGTATTAAAATAAATATGAGTGTGAAAATGAATAGCTCACTGGAGACATAAAACTTGTCTCAGGGAGCTGGACTAAAAAGAACATAAATGTTTTAACTTTGTCTCAAAAGAGAGTATATTGATATCTTTACTCCAGCTTCTGTACGTGGCAGACCACACCCTTAAATAGTCCCAGGTATTAAAACCAATTATCATCTATACAATTGAAGTAATTGTTGAGGCATACTATTAAAACAATAGAAATCACAGAGGGTGTTTTATTTCTAAAACATAAACAGATTTCTGGAGACAATATGAATATTAGGAGTACTTTTGCTTTGGCAATGACTGTATCTGTAGGTCAAAAGAAAGACAAAACAGCAATTAGAGCGCATCCCTGACATAGTACATTTTAATGATGTTCCCAGGGTTTATATAAAAATAATTAAAACTTATTACATACTCAATTTGATATTATTTCTTGAGCTATTGTACCCTTAGCCATGAGGACAACTAACCTAGCTTGATCAAATATGTATGTACTGTAGAACTGCTAACACTGAAACAAAAACTGTTTTAATATAATCAGGCACCATTAAGTAGCACTAATGAAAACTCTTTTCTATCTTGCCAAAGTAGAGAATTATTTATTAGTTGCACTGCAAATACAAAACAAAATGCTCCTCTGCTAACTGCATTATAAGTGCATGATTCACAAACTACACAAAAATACTTGGGTGGACGATTACACTTAAGATTTGTAGCGAAATTAATGACAAAAACGTTTTTTCCCACAGCTACATAGACTAATAACTAATAGACTAATACAATATTTTTAAAAACTTTGAAGTGCATTAGTTCATTCAACAGAAAGTATAACTTTCTAAGTCTATTCGGTAAATGTACTACATGTTAAGGACAAATGAGGAGCTGATAATTTGTTACACTTAGTGAAAAGCAGTTTTGAAAAAAGACGAACCAAAACTTCCATATTGTGTTTAGCGTTCGAGTAATGAAGCCTTATATAAAAGAAAGATTAATACAAATATAATATCATACTTATTTTGAAAGGACTACAGACACTACTTTCATGCCTTAGTGCTCTATAAATCCAAACATCTGGAACAGAACTCAAAACAACACTTAACAAAACCCATTGTTTTACAAAGACGGAACTGTTCAGTGGTAAAACAAAAGACTGAATTAGGCTTCCGTTGAATTTATAGATTAGAATATAAGATTGCGTTTATAAACAGGATGCAGAAGGACGCAAGTGTGTTTTGTTTAATTACTTACACGGCTTTGTCTAGCAGAGCACATGCAGTAAGATATTTGATAACGTAAATTCTTTTTGCAGCCTTTACTTAAATCTGGATGATGGTGCTTTTATTACTACTTTTGCAGACTTTTCTTTGGAGGTTTAACAGAGTGGACCTTCAGACAGTGGAAATTGTGTGCACGGGAAGCGCTTGCTACACATCACACCTACAAAACACAACGTTTCACGGCGCGCAAAAGTACTGCAAGGACAACGGGGGCAATTTAGTGACATTGAAGACCAATGAAGAGGCATCGGAGATTCAGTCTGTACTTTCTAGGATTACAGAAGGACATGTGGATCATAACTTCAAAATGTGGATTGGACTAAAATTGGAAAAGGGACATTGTGTTCTTACCGATGAAGTGTTAAAAGGCTTCACTTGGGTATCCGGAGCGGTGGACTCGCAATATTCTAACTGGCAGCAAGAACCACAAGCCACTTGCACAGAAGAACGCTGTGTAGCTATTCATTACACTCTGCATCCCTCGCAGCCTTATAGATTGCAGTGGATAGATCGATCCTGCAGAGATGGAGCAGGGTATGTGTGCAAGTTTAATTTTAAGGGGATGTGTAAAGTCCTGCGCCTGGCAGGACCCGGCGAAGTGTTATACACAACACCATTCTTCGCCAATCAAATAAGTGAAGATAATGCATTTTTATCTCAGATACCTCATGGGACTCTTGCAACTGTGTCATGTAAAGACGGCAGCCATGCTCAAGCCGTTTGTAAAGAAATGAATGGATTTTTTGGATGGACTTCTCATGGTCCGTTTTGCGACTCCGATAAACAGGGCTGTAAGTTCGAAAACGGGGGTTGTGACCATAAATGCACAGACAACGTTAACGGAGGTGTTCGCTGTGAGTGTAAGGAGGGATACAGCCTCGCCGAGGACAAAGCGACTTGCATCCAAATAGATCATTGCCAGCGATCTTCTTGTGAGTTTCGGTGTGAGCAGACGTTTGAAAGTTTCCGTTGTATATGTTCAGAAGGATTCCAACTCACTGAGAACCAACGAAACTGCAGCGATATTGACGAATGCTCATCCAATCCCTGCGACCACCTGTGCATAAATTCACAAGGTAGCTTCATCTGCATTTGCAGAGACGGGTTCGAAATGGTGGACGGGAGATGCCAGGACATAAACGAGTGCGTTACCTCTCAATGTTCACAGGGGTGCATTAACATGCAAGGATCTTTCAGTTGTTATTGTATTACGGGCTTTCACCTGTCTGAAGACAAACGCAGCTGCAACGATATTGACGAATGCGTTAACAGCCCTTGTGAGGAAAGATGCGTTAATACGCAGGGAAGCTATGAGTGTTTTTGTAAGGAACATTACAAAATAGCACCCGATGGCAGCACCTGCATTCCGGACACGACACCAGTACCTACCCCTGAACCTTCAGTCGACAGGAGCAAAAATGTGCAGAATCCAACTGTACAGTATAGTGTGGAATCTGCAACAGTGACGGCCGTAGACCCACGTTTATCATCTGAACACAGTTTTACCACAGAAAGTACTGAAAACGCAAAGACAAGTATTAGAACTGAAGTGCCGATTACATCCACCGCAATGATCAAAGAGTACCCTCATTCTAAAGTCCCCAGGAAACCAGATGAGCAAGACACTGTGAAGGGCGATAGGGCAAATACGTGGGTACTGGCTTCTGTGATGGGGTCAGTTGCTGCAGTATTGTTTTTGATTGCTGTTGCATCGTCTATTGTGCTCTGTCGCCGCAAGTGTGATAGAAAAGCAGACAAAAATGATAGCCCGGCTACAGACAAGTATCACTGGATGTCTTTGGGAAAAGATACACCAACTGAAAATCTGCAGCAACACAAAGATGATGCAGAAGCAGACATTAAACACAACAAAGATGTTGTTTGACAAAATTTAGCTTGGGCATTTTATGATTTAAGTAAGGTTCTTTTTAACAAACTGGAAAGTATCTGAATTATTATTCGATTCACTTTTTGGAAAGCCAAATGAAATTATAAATGAATAAAATATTTTTGACTTGTAAACAATCTGTCTGTGAGTGATATTTATTAAAATATAGTATTTGCAATGAGTTTATTAGTTAATTTTAGTTTACGATTTGGAGTATCACAGGCATGAAATTTGCTTAAAATAATGCAGATTGGCGTTGCAATGAAGATAAACTGAAAGCTAATTCATAAAACCTCTGTTTACTCACTGTGAATTAAGCCCTCTTTAGTTATGTCAATAGAGAGTAAAGGTACTTTAGATTAACTATTATTTGCAAGCGGGGACTAGTGACACTGCGATTATAACGCTGCTGTGTTCAATTACTGCCTGGAGTACTCTCTGTGTGGAGTTTGCACGCTGTCTTCTTGTCCGTGAGATTTTTCTCTGGATAATCCTGTTGACTCCCGCAGGTCAAGACAGCTGCTTTGTCAGATGGCGTGTCAAAAAGTCCACACTTGGGGCCTGCAAAGGATTAGAGTGTATTCCCGTTTTGCGCCTTGCACAGAGTTAGGCAACAGAAAAACGGTTGCTGAAGATTGATGGATGTTACTCCTAAATTAATTTTACAGAAATCACAAATATGAAATAGATTATTACTAAAGTAAATACAATTTCTAACATAAAAAACTTTGAGTAAAATGATTACTCCAAACGACCTACCTTAGGGTGCAAGATAATAGGGTCTTGATCAGTAGATTTCCTTAGAATTAGAAGTATAGATCGATATAATTTGCACAATGGTTACAATATATTTTAAAGATGCCAGTGTCACCTGGCAGGATAAATCTCACAACTAGGAAAAGGAAAACAATGTAATTTTATCGTATAATAATTATACGTGTTTAAAAGTGTGATTTCTTTATTGCCCAAGGTAGGGTAAATCTTGTGGTTTATATTGAGAAAAGACAAGAAAAACCAAGTAATCAAAGCTTCCTTTATTCAATTTGGTCCTGAGATTCAAAAAAAGTGCTTCAGAAAATAAGTTCTGATGCTGGTTACAGTTATCTTTGATTTTAGTATTAGCACTAGACAGTTAGAGATCACCGTACACAATTGATTTACAGTGGTAGAAACAAAAATATTTTTTTCCATTTGTTGTTGAGAGTGAATCGATACAAATTATGAACTAGACAATTAATATTTACCTATAAAGTTATGTTTGGTTTTATGATAATAATAACAAACATTCAATGTCCTCCCTATACAACTGTAGGAATAAAGGAACGTTGTATTTTGTATCTGTTTTCTAAATGATTGGCCTATACATATATGTGTGCTCCTTGTTAGTGTAAAACTGAAAGAATGCCTATAATTGTCAATTAACACATGGAACTTTAATTCTATGCAGTCAATTTAAATTGTGACACTACAAAGAGTACTTTCTATACAAAATTAAATTAATTTGGTTTATTGGCAAATGATATTCATGTGTACCACACAGGGCACGGCTTGTGTGTCTTTCTTGCTTTTATTTAATCTTGTATTGTCTATTGTTTTACTTTTCTAAATCATTTTCCCAAGATTTCCGATTTGAAAATATAATCCTTTACAAAATTAAGCAAAACATTTGTTCATTAATCATTCCAATGAACAATCTTACTTGTTTTTAACAATGCACATATAAGCTTCCAGTCTCTTTCACAGGTTTTCTTCTTGATTTTGATAGCACTACCTAACTTCTCTAAATGTTATCTGGATGCGTTGCTAAAAATACAGATTCATTTACTTGCAATTTAAAAACGAAAAGTAGGTGGTGTACTAATCCAGTTAAATAGGAATCTGTTGTTAGTAAAGGGATTTAAAAAAAACTACAGCTTTCTACTTTTTAGTCACATCATTTGATTTATTTGACCACTATTTTATAATATGTCTTTTATAACATCAATTTGCATTACATTTCATGTAACCTATTCAAAGTGTGTGAAGTGCTACTTAAAAGTGTTGATGTTGAGTCTGTAATTCTTAACATTCCTATTGTTAGACCTCCAGTCAGAAATCAAGTCTTATATCTTGTGTTAGTGCACTAGATTCCTTGATTTAAATCTAGACTTACTGTATATATTTAGTATATACTGTATCCAGCTATATATCCAGTCCATTTTCTAACCACTTTTTCCACTTCAGGGTAACAGGGAATCCAGAGCCTATCCCAGCAAGCAATGGGCAGAAGGCAGGATACACCCTGGATGTGACACCAGACACTGTCACCGACATGCACAGACTCACACCAATGTCTGTTTTCCTAGAAACTAATTAACCTATCAATGTGTCTTTGGACTGTGGGAGGAAACTGGAGCAATCCTACATGAACACGTAGAGAACACTCAAACTCCACAATGACAGTTCAACTGAAAATTGAACCCAGGGTTCCAGCACTGTAGGGTAGCAATGCTAATCACTGTGCCACCTCTGTATACTGTATATCCATCCAGTTTAAATAACTGCTCAGTCCAAGACAGGTTTGTGATGAGCTGGAGCCTAACCCAGATCAAAAAAGGCACAAGGCAGCAAACATCTGGGATGGGATACAAGGCCATCACAGAGCACACACACATAGGTGGGTGACATTTTAGAGACACCAATTAAGTAAAACATTAATTTATCCATTAATTTTATACAATAATTATACATTTAAAAAGTTCAGGTACTTTACAAAATGGGCATAGAGATAGAAGGAGGTAGCTAACAAAATATCAAGTTACAAATCTATTTAATTACCTGTGAATATTGAGTCATTTAATTCCCATATACACCAATATTGGAACTGTTGGTGCCAGGTGAACAATTCTTTTGAACAAAAAAAAATAAAGTTAAGTTTATAAAGACGGGTGTAGGCTTTTGATTTGTATGAGAGTTATATTATTGACTCAGTAAAAATAAACTTTCAAAAGATTTTTACTGCCATTTTACCAAGTCAGCAAAATAACTCATATTAGCAATTCCATTATCCAAATATTTTTATGCTGATATCCAACATTGTGTCACACTTTTATAAAGCTTTTTTCACAGCTTCCCAGTCTTTTTGACTAGAGGAAGGAAAGTCACCTATCCACACAATATCTGTTCCCTTGTTCTGGTGAGGGTCACAGTACCGAGAAGGCTAGTTTATCAAATTCCCGGCTTCATGCTCTCCATTATATAAGTAATTTGGTTTCCATCAGGTTGTGCATTTAAGTCCATTATCCTGAAGAAAAGAGCTTTTTACATATATTTTTATTTTAGGAACAAGTAATAGGTTTATTCCATGCTGAAAAGAGAAGAAAGCAAACACAACCTTTTGGCTTCTTTGGGTGTGAGAAAGACAGGGCAGACAGCAAAGATTAAATACTGTAGCACAGGAGAACAAAAGCTGGGAGAGAGGAGGAGGTGGGAGCAGGGGAGAGGCAGAGAGGTCACTCAGGTGGTGTGAAGTGGAGAGAGGTAAAGAGAGGTGTAAGGTCAAAACCTCCATGTGAATAGAGAAGATAACACAAAAACAAGTCTGTCGCTGAGAGAAGGGGGAAGGCGCGAACCAAATTTCAGGATAAATTTTGTTTCTGATGTCTTTCTGCTTTGGGAGTTAAGAAACCCTTCTTTGAGAAGGCAGAAGGGGAGATCAGTGTGACCATGGCCGTCTGAGGTGAAATGAGAAACTATGGGCTTGTAGAAATCTTTAATCTTCACAGCCCTAACGGTTTCCCCAATGTATATAGCTGGGCATTTTTATTTTATATGACAATTATATACAGTATAAGTTTCCCTCCTGAACATATTGAATTAGTTTTAAGAATGGAGCAATGCTGGATCTATACTATAGCTACTCCCTGCACTGTCAAAATAACAAAATATCTTTACATTTATGCCTCCAAGATTTACCATTTGACATTATACAATTTCCTACCTTTCTTCTCACATAACATCTGCTACTGTGAATCTGAAGGCTCAGTGTTCATGTGTTCACAGAACACTTCCACATTTCTTTTTTGGGGGATTTGTTTTCAGGATAATGTCCATTCTAGTAACTTTTTCTTTATAAAGATGTTTTGAAATGTACTGTAGTTTTCTCCATCATATTATGTTGTTGAAGATAACTAATAGCCATTTTATGTCACCCTAGACTTTAAAATAATTGCTCTGCTCATGTTGAAATGCTTTTCTTTACCTGTGATGACCACTATCGTTTTTAAGCTACTTTATTCCCCTCTGTGCCTGTTGATTGTGGCCTGCAGACACAGTTTTCCTTGCAATTTCCTTTTCAAAATACCCCTCCTTGTGTAAAGTACTTGTGGATAAATGATCATCATGCTTTATTTCCTTCACTGTTGCCACAGTAACTTTATTACAATCACAATCAACATTACATTACAACCAATGTTCCGTCTGTAGTAAAAAGTCAAATGTACTTTTGACACTTTATTACAAAACAAACATTTACTGTCAATACTGTATTACTTCATATAATACATGATACACAGTATTAGATTACGTTCATACTATATAAATCAAACGCACAGGATAATCCTAAAAGCAAGGGAGGAAAATACTTTAAAACTGATGCCAGTCCACAGCCATTCATTAGAAAATGTTAAAAGATAAGCTTAGCTGAACATTGTAATGATGTAGAACAACGCAAATATTCTTTGCACAAAGGTATGGATTGAATTCACAAAATGGAAACATTTAGTGTTGGAATCACTAGGGAGAAGAAAGGTAGGAAATTGTATAATGTCAAATGGTAAATCTTGGGAGACATAAATATCCAGGGATATTCCATCACTAAATTTCATCCCACCAGGTGGGATACTTTGGAGAAATTTCTTACATTTGTGATAACAAAGCATTTCCTCCCTAACATTTGAAGAGACCAAATACATTTTCAGAACAAAATTAGTAGTGCAACATCTGTATCAGTATCTGATATTTCCATTTTGCTTCTATGCTGGACTTAGTTTCCATCACAATCTGCCAGAATTTAAATGGAAAAAAATCATTACTCTTACGTAACATTAACCATACACCAAGAAAATTGCAAACCTATTCCCCGTTAAGCATCGATATGCATAGTCTCTCTGATATGCATCGTTCCACATACATCTATAATTTCTAAAGCTATTTTTCGACGAAAGCCTTGGGAATTCGACGAAGTAAAATTCTTTTGCAATCCAAATGTTCACTATCACGTTTCTGCTTTACAGTATAAATGAGTGTTTAATCTTTTTTTTCCCGATTGTTCGGGAACACGTCATTTTAAAAGTGTTAAGCACATTTTCAAAAAGAATAAAGTAGATGTTTCACAACATTTTTTTTGTTGAAAGTTTTTAAAATGGTACATTTAAGTGTGTAAGAAATAACCCTAATATCTGTTTGAAAAATGATTGGGTAGGAATAAGACAGTAACGAAGAAAGTAGTGTGGGAATAGACGTGTGGTGTTTGTTTTAAACTAACACACGTAAAATTTTTATTACCAAATCGACCCGTTATTATTGCTCTCGGGTGGAATTTATCTATGGTGTTATAAATTATCAAAGCAATTGTGAAATCAAATTAGACTTTCACTTGTAACGACATTTGAGATAAAGAGCTTGAGTAATACATTGAAAAAGCACGCGAGAAACCGTCAGGGAAACTCCGAGCAGGCTGCGCGTCAGTGATTGTATTCATTTGTACTGTTCATGTATGGCGCAGATCACGTTTTGAAAGCTCAAAAGCTATGACAACATAGTCTGGTTTTTCTACGTCCAAATGTTGTTTTTAGAATGTGCCCTCACCTTTTAAACTTTGACTTTGTGTTTGTTCCTCTGTTTTTTATTTATTTAAAATATTTAAAAGAAAAATGTTTGCATTAATGAGGACTGAAATCTTTAGTCCTGCATCTATGACCTTACTTTTGTGGGTTTCTCATTCTTTCAAATTCACAACCTTTTGAATGTGTATAAGGAAGCCACTCGTCTTTCCTTATCATTATTTCTCTTGAGATCGTCCCACCTGAGTCCACAGAAACCGTTGATTTTTTTCGAGTTTTGTCATGGTTTAGAAATGCTTGAAATAGCGATTAACAGCGCCCCTTACAGTTCAGTGAAGAAACAAGGGATTTCCATCCTTGTGCAGGATAGTCCGAAATATGTTAAGTACGTTGTATAAGAAGTGTGTACAGCTTAATTATATATTCATAAATTTCGTTATGCTTACAAACAATATGTGTAACCTAATAATATTAAAAACGTAATAAACTTAAAATAAGGGCACGTTAATGACTGGGGAAATAAGCTTTTTTCTAATGATTTTTTAGACTGATGGATTAATGTTTTTTTTAATTAATATACAGGCTTAGTGTTTTTCATAATACTATATATTATGCTTAACTTTACCACAGCGTCTTACCCCTAGCAAGAACACACTTTTTTATTTTCGTTTAATTAAAAGACAAGATGACGAAGGAAGACAACATAATCTTCAATGCATATTTATATAAACTGCATCTTTAAACTGCTCCGAAGCCTATTTATACTGTAATACTCCCAGAATCCTGCATTGCGGTGTTTGCAAAGCACAATAAAACAAAAAAAAACTGGGAATGAGATGTAGCAATTGCATATTTAAAAAGGAACTTCCTTCCTCTTACGAGTCATAGAAGTGGGACGCTTATAAAGGAGGCGCAGAGAGCTATGGCATGATTTTGTTCAAGGCTGTCATCGAACCAGAACTCTGTTGTAAAGAAATTACTTTCTTCTCAAGCTGCTAAGGAAAGAAAATATTTTACCGCAAATGATGAAGGATTTACTCAAAGTTCTGACCGCTACACAATTCTTATTGCAAGTAGTAGGTCAGTCCCCGATATCCGGATTGTGCATCGGGAACTCCTGCTATACCTTAATGCAAAATTCAAAAGATTTTGTTATTGCAAATGAAATATGTGAAAGACAAGCCGGGCATTTAATGACAGTCCGATCATCGGTATCAAATGACGCACTCGCTTTGTTAATAGCGAATTCAAAAGCAGATTTCTGGATCGGGCTTCATCGTCCTGCAGGGCGATGCACCGACAACACCGCTAAACTTAGAGGATACGTGTGGGTAACAGAAGACGAAAACACAGACTTTACCAACTGGGAAGACAGTGTCTCAGCCTGCTCTCGGCAGTGTGTCTCAGTTTCCAGCGATCTAAAGTGGAAGGAAAGGTCTTGTCAGGATGAAGTGGATGGATTTCTGTGTGAGTACAATTTCAATAAAACCTGTGACCCTCTGCCACAAGACTATGATGAGTTTATTTTATACAAAACTCCTTTAGGAATTAAGGGAGAGGATCTCGCCTCCATTCCTCCTGGAAGCATTGCAACACTGAAACCTTCTGATTTCAAAGTCTTATGTGTGGCTGATGAGACTAATAGCTGGATTCAGGGACCTTGGAGTTGTGAGTTTGAAAACGGTGGCTGTGAGCACCAGTGCAGAATGAAGAATGGTAAACCAGAGTGTATTTGCCCACCTGGCGAGGAACTGAAAGGTAATAAACTAAACTGTAATAAAATGAATCTGTGTGTCAATTCAGACTGCGAACACCTCTGTGTGAATCACAATGACAGCTATACATGCCTATGCGACCATGGGTTCAAGCTGGAAGAGGATGGGAAGCGATGTAGAGACATAGATGACTGCGAACTTCCAGGAATTTGTGGCCATGAGAAGGTGTGTGTGAACACGCCTGGCAGTTTTGAGTGCGGATGCCCAGATGGGTATGAAGATATTCAGGGTGAATGTCAAGATGTGAATGAGTGTCTGAATGCTCCTTGTGAACATAACCTGTGTGAGAATACACCTGGGAGCTACAAGTGTTTCTGCTCTGATGAGTTCATCCCAAATCCTGAAAATCCTCTTAAGTGTGATTTGCTTTGTATCTCACATGAATGTCCTGCTCTGTGTGATCCATACAAACCCTGGCAATGCACCTGCCCAGAAGGATATATTATGGATGATGAAAATGCTACAATCTGTGTTGATATTAATGAATGTGAATCTGAAACCTTCTGTTCGCAACTGTGCAATAACACTTTTGGGGGTTATGTGTGTTACTGCCATGAAGGATACTATCTAAAAGACAAATATTTTTGTGTCCCTGAAAGTCCCGAAGAAGGCTCAGGCACAGCACCCAAACCTACAACCGATCTAGTTTTTCCCACATCTCCGTATTCCACAGATATTCCCCCGGTGGTAACAGCCGGAGGGCTTCTTGGAATCATAGTGTGCATTGTGGTGATGATCATAGTCTTGTTCTTTTTGGGTCACCACATCCTTAAACACGGTGGAAAAGGTGAGGCTTCGTTTGATCAGAAAAGAAGCAACAAAGAACTGCATGTAGATCTCCAGCAAGTTACCACTGATAAGTATATCAGGAGATCTTCTGTTAACAAACCTCTGACACACAAGACCTGAAACATCCCTGTTATGTAAATGGCTGCGAGATACAGTATGTATTGTTTTCATTTGTTCTGTGATGCTGCTCCAATGTTTCCTTGTTTTCTGTCTGCCTTTCTTCTTAAAACAGCATGTACGTTAAAACATTGACATTAAATCTCCGCAAAATCTCCATTGTTCTTAAAGTCTCCCAGTGGAGAAAAAAAGACAAATGGCCATTGGTGATAAAAGTTAGACTGGCATCTCCTTATCAAGACATTTAAGTGTAGCCTACTGCTGCAAACATACAATAGGTTACAAAAGTTTGCAACACCTCAAGGACATCTTCAAGGACTTATAAATATTTGCTTGTTGTACAGGATTCAGTTTTATGTTTAAGCCCTTGGTTTTACTTAAGCACTTGTTTATATAGGCACACCTAGCCAATGTGCATCCCACTATATTATAGCCATATATTAATTCTATGGCTATGTTTTATAAATGATTAGAAATGAAGAATGTGTGATATATTGGACTTAATGCTGCAATTTTGAAATGCCGTTGAAATGTTTCAAAAGATTCCTTTTATTTAAGTGTGAGGTCTATAGAGTGAACCTTCAAAGTACTTAAAAAGTGAATCAAGAAATCATGAAAGAAGTATAACATTTGACAAAGAGTAGAGGTTCCTTGCAGCCAGTCATTTCTACCAGATTCTCTTACTTTTTTCATTTCCAGATGCAGCTTGTTGTTATCATTAATTTATTTGTATGGTGTATATGGTTGCATAATGTTAAATCATATTAATCAAACACAAAATGCTTCCCGTTTATTATATGGTCTGAATTACAAGGCTGCTGTTGAAAATTCATAAATCTGGCTGGTTTAATAGTTAAGTCATTATGTTGCTTCTTAGTCACCTTGGAGATCAGCTAAGTAATTTAGACAAGTAGAATATACTGTAAGAACATTACCAAGGATGGGAGGCCTTTCATCCCACCTAATCCATTCTAATTGATCTTGGATCTCATCCAAGTATTTCTACATGGTTGGCTAACTTGTTACATACCCCTACAACACTTTGCATAAAGTGCCTTTTTTTGGCAACTTTAAATTCACTTCATTGTTGTTTCCCCTTAGGATGGTATCGGTTTTAGACGTTGCCTGAGTTTATTTTTATATGTTTGTAAACATCTAGTCAGAAATTGTGGTTTCATTGTCAACCGAATTGTTTCAATATGTTTTATGTCAAAGTGGAAAAATACTCATTTTATCCCTGACAAGAAACCAAAAAACACCTTTCAAAGACCAAGTATTGTCTTTATACAATTCAGGAAATCTTGAAAAGGAGTGGATTGTTTTGGAAAGGAATACAACTAGTTGCACCATCCCAAACTTTTTATAGCTTCCACCTATTAGGTATACAGTTTTGCACCAGGATTGTATATGATAGGGAAATAATCACTTTAATTAGCATATTAATTTAAATTCAGGGAGGAGTACATTATCAGAGAGTGTAATTTTATTACTGTTGTTCTGTTCTCAAACAAAAGGTCAGAGTTTACATTTAAGCACCCTTCATGAACATCGCAGTTTCTCATGTAGTCTTTTGCTAGCAGCATATCATTTTAAATTAATAACTAAACCATCTTTTGTTAACTGACTGAAGAATTACTGACCAGTGGAGTGAATAAAAACACATCCTATTCCTTTTATTCTGTTCAAAAGACTGACAGGACAAGCCTGAAACATGACATTTGCTTTGTGAAGTACTATTAATAACATAAACATTCCACAGTTTATGCGATATCGAATGTATACAGTAGGTAATGAATGTACATTTATGTACTGTATGTGTGCTAAGAGGACTCAATGTTGAGTCCATATATTACAGAAAAAAAGCTTTAAGCTACTGAAAAATTGAAGAAGTATTTTTTCACCAAAATACATACAGTATGTGAAAAGAAAAAATACCATTGTGTCATTTTAATTTCTTCTATTATCTTTATTAAGAGGTGTGCTTACTGCACTCATATACTTTTATATTTATAGAGTATTATATGTGTAGAAGTCTGTATATATATATTTATTAAAACATTGTTTTCAATGTGTCCATAAAATGTTTTAAATAAACAAATACATTTTTATCTATATTTGTGGTTTTTTATTATTTGCTAAACTTCTGCCAAGAGCTGTGTAAAGTAAACTGGACATTTTAAAAATAAAACATATTTATATATAGAGAGAGAGAATATAAGGTTAGGAATGGTCAGAACGCATCTCAGTCATCTGAAAAATATGGATTATGTTTAAAGAAGCAAAGACATGCAATAGAAATCTCGTTATAGCCACGTAGATCAAACCTTTCCTTCACATTTGTTATTAATGGGTCCCCAGATAGAAACAAAGAATATGCCAGATCAACTTTTTTTTTTTAAAAGGGGGTAAGTTGACAGATTAGTGGCATTCCTCATATTCTCAGACCTGTCAATCAGGGAAGTCAATCACAAAATGCACCACAGAATGGATAATTCTGGAAGAGGTGTTAGTGGGACCAGCTCACCCTGCAGTCCACGTGGGTCCTAATGCCCCAGTATAGTGACGGGGACACTATACCGTAAAAACAGGCGCTGTCCTTTGGATGAGACGTAAAACCGAGGTCCTGATTCTCTGTGGCATTAAAAATCCCAGGGCGTTTCTCGAAAAGAGTAGGGTTGTAACCCTGGCGTCCTGGCCAAATTTCCCATTGGCCCTTACCAATTATGGCCTCCTACTAATCCCCATCTATGAATTGGCTTCATTACTCTGCTCTCCTCCCCACTGATAGCTGGTGTGTGGTGAGCATTCTGGCGCACTATGGCTGCCATCGCATCATCCAGGTGGATGCTACACATTGGTTGTGGTGGAGGGGAGTCCCCCTTACCTGTAAAGCACTTTGAGTGGAGTGTCCAGAAAAGCGCTATATTAGTGTAAGAAATTATTAATTATTATTATTATTAATTATAATATACAGGCAGCTGTACTAGAGTTTTAAAATTTGGAAATATTAAAGGTGAATCCAGGCTTCTGGAGAAAGAATCCTGAAAAATCCACTTTTTTTTTAATACTGCACAAAACGACAGTACAGTAAACCTCTGCCTTAACCTCAACCTTGGAGAAAGTGGTAACATCCTGATTCCCCAAGACTAACCCTCACTCTAACCTTGACCATATAATAAGTTATAAGATAAGATAAAACTCTGGAAACCACTTCCTCTTGTGCCCTTTGGGCTGAGAATTCTACTGGGTTGACTTTAAACACTTGTAATCTTGTCTTTTCAAGACTGTAAAGGTCCAGTTCCTTCAGACTGTCAGTGTAAGACATCCCCAGAAGCACCAGAATGTATCTAGATGCTCTTCTTTGGACTGACCAGAGCAGCAATAATTTATCACGTGTTAGCCAATATTATACTAGATAATCTAAATGAAGCCTTAGTGATGTGTAATACAATTTTAAAATACATTGCTTGTGTTCATTTCTATACTTTTATATATATCTTTTATATCCTAAAAGATATATTGTATATGCGTTATGCAGTTTATGAATTCAGCCATGGTACCCTGTGTCTATTTAATAATCCTTATGCATTCTGAATTCATACCAGCTGATGTTGATCTCATATATAAAGCATGCAAATTTAAACATTCGTAATCATAAATTAACCACTATTGACTAAAACCACTGTTGGCTAAGTCTGGGAGTATGTATTTTTCTTTATTTTGTAATTTTGTGGTTCCCTATTCCTTTCCAGATGGATGAATTCACATGATGTTCTCCACTGTTTATAAATAAAGGCAAAAATGATGGCAAATTCAAACAGAATGATATCCATATTGTAGGCTATGAATTCCTCTAGATTTGGAATTTTATGATTTTTTCATAACATTTTCATTTCCATCAATTCCTTGTGAAAACAGTTAATAAACACTTAATTAAGGCACAAATATTAAGTGTAGTTATTTGAAATGTAGTTATTTGAAACAGAATAACTGAAATTCATAATTAATCATTTCTCACTAACCTTGCTGCATTAAACTGCACCACTTTCCATATGTACTGTAGCAAAAAGAGTGCTCACACTCTGTGAATTTCCTGTGTGACTTGCTGTGTGCTAATTTCAAGATGACAGATATTAGCTATTGATATGCTTTTTAAATTAATAATATAATTTTTAATTATATGTGTGTAACGATGCGTTGGTCAGGACCCTAGGCAGACTGTATAATCCAGAAGACAGTGAACGGACACGGGGAGGAGACGACGAGGAACTGGGCAGGTTGATAAACGGGGGCGTGATGATGACTGTGCACCAGTGCTCGGGGGGGAGGGTCCAGGCGAACAAGTCCAAGGGAAATCCGGGGTGTAGTCCAACAGTCCAGAGCCAGGTAATTCAAATGAGACAAAGACAAGACAATGTTTAAAAACCGGAATGGGATCGGGTGCGGGGACGGGGGATAAAAGTGAGCTAACGAGGCCAGGCGCTCCGAGCCCAGGACCCAGATGGTCGAGCCACTCCTGGACTTCCGGGCATCCATCTTCCAATGCTGAGCCCAGAAGAGTGTGAGCATCTGGCTTATAGGAGGATAGGAGGGAGGTGCACAAAATCAACATCAAAACATCAAAGTGAAAGAGCCGGAGCGCCCTTAAGAGGAGGGCTTACGATCATGACACAGTGTCAGTGTACTACCAATTCTGTGCCAACACACTGTGGATGTGGTAATCATTATACAGTATAACATTAATATTATGACTTAAATAGAGGAACAACTGTAACAATCCTGTTCTACTGTGTAAACATATTTAAAATAGCTGTTATTCATTAACGAATATTTCCTGTTTAAATGAACAAGCCTAATGCCTATTTGGTTGCCATATTGCATTATGAATGAATAGCATATTCATGCTGATATGATCAATATTTTAAATTCATGTTCTCTTCATCACACTACTACTCTACAGCTACTGAAATTAATATCTGAATGTGTCCTATATTACAAGCTCCACTGAGCTCATTCAGAAGAGTCAGTCACCTCTTGACACTCTCAGCTGGATCTTGCGTAAGTACCTGCTTTAAATTCCTTTCAGTGATATTTTTAGTAGTTTGACTTCTTGTAACCAGGAGTTGGTGTGACTGTATTACCCCCTGCTGCCCACTCACAATTGCCATAGAAACTGACAATTGGTCTAAGTAACGTCTGAGTTTCATGTCATTGATTTAACCATATTCAACCACTTATCATTGCTCCATATTGGCCTCCTGCTCCTCTCACAGGTACTCATTTCTCTCTTCCATCTCTCTACCCCAGTAATCTTGCTTGGTGACCTCGACATCAGTCTTTCCATTATAAACAAAACAGCAACGTGTTCCTCTGCTACACTCCCACACTCCTCCAGCTACTGCCTTTCTATATCTCTTTCTACTCAGGAAGCTGGTTGTCTTCTCCACTATTATTGTCTGTCTCTCAACTGTCTCCTCCTAGATGTAATCCCATCGTATGGAACTGAATCTTTCTAAATCTGACCTGCTTTCATTCCCTTCCTTTCCCCCTGTGGACCTCTCCTTCTCTCTTTCACTTGATTCCATCACCCTCTCCCCCCTCTTCCTCTGCCAAGACCCCTCTCCTCTTCCCATCACTTCCCTACTATGGCCCACTTCTTCCCAAGCAAAGCCCCTACAATCCACTTCTTCTTCACCAACTTGCTTACACAGCTTCTAATTTCACCCACCTGGTTGGACTGTTGTAACTCCCTCTTGCCTGGTGTCCCAACCAGTGCTCTTCTCCTCCTCCGTCTCATTCACAATTCTCTTGTTTGGTCTTTTCTTTAAATTCAGATTGAAAAGGCTATATTGGCATGGCCCATAAATTAGCATCTTATGAAAGCAGATACAATTCACACAGCATTTGCAGTACAAACATATTATTGTACATTTACATACATCACACATAACATATTTGTGAGACAGAATCACTGTCTGCCCTCAGGCTGTGGAGGGAGACCACACACTCGGCTGCCAGCTCTGTTGTGTTTCTTTTACTCATTTCTTTTTCATGCTTCTCTTCCTCAGCCAGTCCTTCATCTTTCCCTATGTTCCTCCTCTTCATTCTCCCACTTCTGTGTCAATTCCATCTCTGGCTCCACAGTGCTGGAATGAGCTACCCATTGAAATGAGAACCCCTCCCTCCTGGACAGCCTTTCAGTGTCTCCACAAGACTCCTCTTTTTTAGACCTTTAATCTATTTTACACTGTTGTGAAATCAACCACAAATACTGAGCTCTGTTCAGTTGGATTCCTCCTTTTCACAATAAATGATTCCTTGCTTACCCACTATGGACATTGTTCTCACACTGCGCTGCACTACAAAAGCATTACACCTCTAACGTGTGTCTGCCTAGCTGTTTTGCCATTTTTTAGGTTGACTTACACTGTATTTGACTTTTTATTTTACTTTTTAAGTAGCGATTCAATGTATTATATAATGAATATACAAGTGATACAATGAAATTGTGAGATTGCCAATATTGTGCAATGAGTGATATACAATAAAAGTTTAATTAAATTACAATTCAAAATACATCACCATACTAATACTTTTTTGTCTGCTAGTTCTTATTCTTGAAGACAGCATAACACAAATTCGTTTTTGCACAAAATCATAATTCTGGTGAACTTCATTGTTTTTCTTTATACTTAATCCTACACTCATAAATAAGCTGTGAAAGTCTTAGTAACCTGTCTTGCTTTGACGTCAGTAGTTTACAGTCTGTAGCCAAAAGTCAAAATAACAAAATAACTTTCTGTAAAAGCACAGCAGAAACTTTTGATGCTGAAAGAAAAGAAAAAACTAATTTAGAACATTACCATTACAGATATAATTACCTACCATAGCTGGATCAGACAAGATAAACACCCAGAGTCGAAAACAAAACAAAAAATTAATCTCCAAAAACTTCCATGTTGCAGGTTTGAAAGTATATAAATTCACAATCTGCAACAGACAGAGACATCAGAATATTACAAAGATCACCACAAGAAGTGAACCTCTCATCAGCACCTAGAGCACTTCAATTAAGTTTATTTGTCATATGCACAAGTGCAATGAAATGCTTATTTGCATGTAAGCTCTGATACAAATACATTAAGAAAACACCAAAACATCAACACAGAACAGCAACTGCAGCAACAACAAATTAAATAATACACAACTCACACAACTTACTTACAATTAACACGCAAAAAAGCCAGACAAGCAGTGTGAAAAGAGTAAGAAAAAAAAACGTCAGTGTGAGGCAGTGGTAGGGGCAGAGTTCAGTAATCTGACAGCTTGTGGAAAGAAACTCTCTGAATCTTCAGAAAATCAAGATTCGAATTCGCTCTGAATAGAATTACAAAGATGAGCCAAGATACATTTGCAAAGAAAAAAATAAATCACATAAATAAAAAAGCAGCTACTTCAAAGAACATCATGTCGTCTGTGGAGCACAGTGGAGTTAATGTCATGGCCAGTTCTGAAACTGTCGCACTCGTCTTTGTTGATGATTGATGAACTATTGATGGCCGTAACAGAATGAATTCTGATGTTCATAGAAACATTTTGTCAGCTTATGTAAAACACTGCATTGAAAATAAAATGTTTAATTTCTAAAACGTATGCCTGGAATTTCCCCAAAATACAATGTAAATTATATTGTACTTATTATTCATATTGATCTCACAGTCACCAGTAAAAACTGTTTGACTTCATAGCAAAAATAAGTTATAATATTGATGTCCCAGTACTCCCAATACTTATGGAGGGCACTGCTTAGTAACACCAACCTTTGTGAAGATTTGGTATAAAAACTAATCCCTTATTGAAAAGACACTTTTATCAATTCAATATCTGCAATTTCCTGCAGTTCGAAAGCGAGTGCTGTTCAAGATAGTATTTTAAATCATTCTTAACAAATTAATTATTTTGTTGCTGTTTGGCGAATGGACTTTTAAGAGTAGATTATGATGTGATTATATTGAAGATGAACGGTGTGATGAAGCCTGATTTCGAAGGTTCACCTTTGGTGTGGGAGGAGTAGTGAAAAGCTATATATATATTTTTTTTTAATGTAGCCTTTTATTGAACAAGTAAGTAAATGCACACTACACTACTTCGATGTTCAGAAACATTTAGATACAGTATTGAAAAAAAAATTAAAACATCACCTTTGTGTGTAACAGTGTTTGCAGTACTTGCCTCTCCTTTCATCTCCTGAATCACTTCTCGGTCGACCCCACGGTTGTCCAGTTTAAACTTCAACTCTTGACACATTTCAGCAACAATCTATGTCAGCAATTGACACTGGACACTGCTGCGAGATGCTTTTGATTGACATTCGACAGCTGACATCAACATTTGACCAACCCTTCAGGCATTCTATCAACACGCTACACTGTCACCTAAAACCTACACAGCAATTTGACACTCCAAACTCTGCATTGTCGCAAGTCACAATTTACTGTAGATCTCTGTCTATATACTGTACTGTACATAGGTTTGATCTCAGTACTCAGGAATCATTGCAATTGATTTAATTTATATGACATTTTGAAGCAAAAAAAAAAACTTGTGCAATAGCAATAACAATAAATAATGAAGAAACATAACATTAAATATCAAACTGACTCAATGAAGTTAAGGGTAAAACTAAATTATGCAGAATTACACAATAAATTATGAAACGTTATACAATACAAAGACAGCGAGTTTAAAAAAACAGACTTTTGCTGCACAAAAGAAGACTCACCCATTATGTGAATCTTGGTCTTATTAGATCAGGAAGGTCTCCATTAGCAGATCTCGGAATAAGTACACTGAACTCTTCAACTACAGTATGTCTCCAATCACTCATTCTTCTGCCAGCCATGAGGAGACAAATCCAATCTGATCCTGCTACATCACAGTCTCATCCTTCTTCTCCCATGAGGCTCATTAAGAGTGGAAACCTCACTTCTGTCTTGACACTGTGCCTGTTTGTTTTGTGCAGAAGTTTCAAGTCTCTCTGGGCTCACTGCAGAATGTTCTGGTAGGAGACAGAAAGGTCTGTAAGGTCATTCCTTCCTTTTGTTTGTTTGTTTTTTCTTGATGAAGAATCTGGATTGCTGCCTTTTTTCTTCTGTTTTCAGAGACCCTGTCTTCAGTCTCTCTGTATCAGAGATCCTCTCTCCCATCTTTCTCCAGAAATCGCAGAGGGTGGGCTCTTGCCTCCTGCCTCCTCCTGGATCTAAATGGTCCAGTCAAGTCTTGCCTCTGTTCTCTGTCTAGGTCTTTTGAGCATTGACATGCTGGGTCTTAAACTTCAACATGGTGTCAAGTTCACACTTGGTATAAAGTGTGATGCATTTCAAGTAAGGTCAAATCCTCAGCATCACAATACTTAATAATGTTTGCAGTGCTGCAAGAGCACCCACTTCAATACTTTATGACAATAAAACCCCTGTGTTTTGTTTACATGGTTACAGTCTCTATGTCACATTTAATGCAGATTGCTTAGTTTCTTAACATACTGTAAGTCATTTCGCGGTATGTTTGTTGTGTGTTGAATGTAAAATTTATCCTGTTTCAAATAATGTAATTCCATTACAGCAGAAGCTGTATTTTAAGTCTGTATTTTGTGATCAGCAGAAATGCATGACATCATTTGGAACCAGACCTAGATATATCCATTATTTTAGAAGAATATAATGCAATTCTGTAAACATTTCCCTTTAGTTTGATACATGTTCAGGGAGCTCATTTTCTTATTTCTTTTAGATATTAATGGTGTATACTGTATGTCTTTGAATTCAACACCTAAACCCTTATTTTTTGCAATTAACATACGATGGTGACTACTTTAGTTTTTCTTTGTATCACAATTTCTTTTCCATTGTATTTTATATTTGTCCCTCTTTTTTCTGCTTAAACTGTGTGTTATATTTTAGATTGATTTAATCAATGAATTGTCTCTGTTACAGTAAATACTAGAATTTGTAACTAAAAATATAGATTATAGAAAGAAGAAACATTTATGTAACAATACTGTATGTTGCTATATATGAGAATGTAATATGAGCTTGGAACACTTGATGTCATACCCTTTTCAGACTGATTTTAAATTATTTTAAATCTGTTACAAGCTTGGAGAAAACCACTCATATCAATATCATATCATATCTCCCCAGATCACATAATGATGGATAGAATCATTGCATCAGATCTCATTAATGCCTGTGAAATGGATCATTTACTGTAGTTCACAGTGACTTCAGACTCACCTGCTTAAAATGAACCTCCATCACAGGATATAAAGGACAGTGGGAGCTTGAACCCCAGCACGCAGAGCTGCCACTAGGGGGTGGCATGCTGCGGCAACTGCACATTAACAACATGGTACAGTTGATGCAATACTTTACAGTTGATGCAATACTTTACGGCAAGCACAAATCAGTATTGCAACTAACATCTATAGCGTAATTCCAGTGTAATCTAGCATCTGAAGCATATGTGTAACATCGAGTGACCTGAAATTGTGTCTTAGGTACACTTAGGCCTGTGTGTTGTTTTACCATAGTCATAGCTGGAGGATATGACTGCTTGGGGAGGTGCCCACTGTGATGTTCCCATTACTCCAGTTTCTTGCCCTAGGGACACTTGTTACCGAGACCCCAGAGAACCCAATACATGGAGAAAGCAATTATCAAGTGTCAAAGTTGTATTGAACAAAATGGTTCGATTTATTATTATTTTCAAGAAATGGAGCTTCAGGGCTTAAAGGCACTTGGATCATTGGTCTCCAATCCTAGTCCTAGAGAGTTCCAAGTCAGTAGGTTTTAAAGATAAACATTAAATCATCAATTTGTACAATAAAAGACTTTGAACAATTTGACTGTGATCAACTACAGTCCATTTCTAAACTAGAGATTGTCTGGAACAAAAATCAGAATACTATACGGCACTCAAAGACCAGCATCTTCAAACACTGTCATTAAGCAAATTAATTACGTCATTGATTGTTCAAAACTCTACCACTTCTAATCTGTAAACAAGCAGGTCATTTATAGTGATCCACAAGACCACAGTGGGAATTAGAGAGATATATTGGCTCCAGATGTTCCTAAAATTACATAATTTATTAAATCCTACTCTTGATCATAATAACATTGTTCCATATCTTCTGAAGATGATTTTTTTGTGTGCAGGTAAAGAAAATTAGAAAAGTCCTAACCTAGTTACACTTATATTTCTAAATCACACAACAAAGGTTACAAGCAGAAGGGGGCCTTTGTCCTATCTAGCTAGTTTGGCAGTCAGTAGCTATGTTATCCAGTAGCTCATTCAGTTGCAGTATTTCTTAAAAGAATGCCTTTGAGGATTAAATAGTTTAGTCTTGTCAATTATGTCTCTTCTGACTATAAAACCTTTTGTTACATGTTTGTGTTACCCCCCACAAACTCTGACACCCTTTATTAATTTATAGGATGGGTCTTTATTAAAAAGGTACCTGAGGAGCACAGGAGCCTCCAATGGGTTTCTCTCAAAATTCTAGAAAGTTACCCCCCAAAAAAAACAAAATTCTATGTTTTGTTTTAATATTGTCTACTTCTTAAGCTTTCCCACCACAAGGTAACAGAAGCCACATGTCACTCACAACGCACAATGTATGTAAAATAAATCGCATAATAAACAGCGTTTTTAATTGGCTTCTACATTTGTAGCATCACCTGCTTTGTGGTAAACTGATTTGAGATTTGATATTTGAGATTTCACCACTGCCATACAGGCCCAATTTGTGGGATGACCAAGGTATTGTTGACTGATGCACATTTTCTCTCATCTCAGCCACTGATCTCTCTCGCTCCTTCAAAGTTAGCATTGGTCTCAGAGTTGTATACTGTACCTCTCCAGTTACCTCCTTACCTGACTGCTCAGCTATAAGGGACGGCTTGATCTGGGTAGTATCTGTCTGGTATGATGCACTTTCTGTTTCTTGATAAGTGAGTAAACTGCACTCACAGGCATATTCAGAGAGTGATATATTTTTGTACTGTACACACTGGGGAAAGAGATGTGACCAAATGGACCTCATACAAAAGCTAAAGCAATTATCTTGCAAGTAACAGTTAACATCCATAAATAATTACTTTGTTAGAAATGCAGCTTTGCCCCTCTTGGGATTCAGGCACAGCCATGCATTAGCAACACGGTACAACAGTTGAATGGATGAATGAATGAAAGTTCCCATACCAGGCAGATAAAAAATGATGCAACCAGTCAGGATACTCTCAATAGTGCATGTGTAGAAGCTGGCCTGGATATGTGACGGCATGCCAATCTTCTTTAGCTTGCGGATAAAGAATAGGCGCTGCCGTGCTCTTTTAACCATAAAAGAGTGGTATGGTGGGTCCAGGTTAAGTCCTCTGTGATGTTAACTCCCAGGAACTTAAAACTGCTGCCTGTCTCCACTGCATAATCCATAAATTGATATAAATAGGTATGTGATCTCCTCCCTAGTGTTTCCTATAATCCACAATCATCTCCTTAGTCTTACTGATGTTCAGAAAGAGGTTGTTCTCCTGGCACCATGCTGCCAGGGTTTCAACCTCCTCCCTGTATGCAGACTCTTCACCTTCTGTGATCAAGCCAATGACTGTATCGTTAGCAAACCTAATGATGGAGTTTGACTTATGCCTGGCGACACAATCATGGGTAAATAAGGAGTAGAGGACAGGGCTAAGCACACAGCTTGGGGGGCTCTAGTGTTTAGAGTCAGGGTAGAGGATATGTTGGTGCCCACCCTCACCACCTGCGGATGTTCTGTCAAGAAGTCCAGGATCCAATTACAATGGTAGGTGATCAGTCCCAGGTCCTGGAGCTTGATGACAAGCTTTGAGGGCACTATGGTATTGAATGCTGAGCTGTAATCAACAAACAGCATTCTCACATATGTTCCTTACTTATCCAGGTGTGATAGGGCAGTGGCAATAGCATCCTCTGTTGACCTATTCTGGCAATACGCAAATTGTAGTGGATCTAGGGTGTCAGGCAGTGAGGAGGTGATGTACTGTACGCTTTGACCAGCCGCCTGAAGCACTTCATGATAACTGATGTGAATGCAATGGGGTGGTAGTCATTCAGCCAAATGACTCTGGGTTTCTTTGGAACAGGGACAATGTCGGTTTTCTTAAAGCAGGAAGGAACTATAGGCTGAGCTAGAGAAAGATTGAATATGTCCGAGAAGACATCTGTGAGCTGGTCTGCACATGCCTTCAGAACACTGCCAGGGATAGCATCAGGGCCAGGAGTGGATTGGTCTTTTTAAAAACTTTACACACATCCGCTCTGGATATGATCAGTGGGTTTCTGTCTTGGATTTCTGGAATCCTCCTCGCTAGATCTATGACCTCAAGCCGAGCATAGAAAGAATTTAGCTCATCAGGAAGAGAGGCAGACTGTTGTGTGATATAGCTGGGTTGCGTTATGTAGTCTGTAATGGTGCATATACCACTGCACATGTTCCGTGTGTTGCAGCCGTGATAATATGACTCTTATTTAACTATAGATGTATTTAACTATTTTGATGGCTTTCCTGAGGTCGTATCTGGATTTTTTTGGATCTATCCATATCGCCAGAATTGAAAACAGCTGTCCTAGCTTTAAGTTTGGCGCATATCTTGTCATTTACCCACGGTTTTCTATTTGGGTACGTGCAAACAGTAATCCTGGAAACCCCATCTTCAATGCATTTGTTGATATAGCCAGTAACATAGTCCGCATACAGATTGATATTATTTCTTCGTGGAAGATCTGCCGGTCAGTGGTAGCAAAACAGTGACTTAATATAAATAACGATTTATCCTACCAACGTCGAATGGTTCTTAACACTGGCCTCTCCTATTCAAGTTTCTGCTTGTAAACAGGAAGTAGCAGAATGGAGGCATGATCGCATTTGACGAAATAAGGTCAGGGGAGGGCTTTGTAACCATCCTAGAAGGGAGTGTAAACATTGTCCAACTTGTTTGTTCCGTGCGTCGGGCAGTTGATGTGTTGATGCAGATTAGGCATTTTCTTCAAACTTGCACCGTTGAAATCACCCGCTATGATGAATGCCCCCTCAGGATGTGTATTTTCGTGTCTGTTAAGGTGACCGTGTAATTCATCCAGTGCCCTTGTGAAATTTGCCTGCGGTGGAATATACACCACTGTGAGAACTACCAATCTGAACTCCATCTTGTCAGATGTTCAAGATATGTAAAACATGATGTCAAAATAATCTCCACGTCTGTGCACCAGGAATTTTTTACCATGAAGCATACCCTGCTGCCTTTGCTCTTACCCGAATCCATTGTTCTGTCCTGACGGTGAATAGAAAATCCTCCTGGGAAGATAGCAGAGTCCGGAACAGATGGGTCAAGCCAGGTTTCGGTAAATGCCAGCACTTTGCAGTTCTTGATGTCCCATTGGAAAGCTCTCAGTTCATCCAGCTTATTGTCCAGTGACTGAACATTAGCAAGAAGTATACTCGGGAGCATGAGGATTATTGCTGTGCTGCCTCAATCTTAGCAAAACGCCCGCCCGTTTACCCCTCTTCCTACAACCCCGTCTTCTTCCCAGCACAGTTACAGGTGAGACACCACAGTCCACACAGTCGGTAGTAATTATTGTAATTAAAATGTAACTGTGCCAATATTCGATCTTATGTCCATAAGTGTTTGTCTGTCATATCTAACCACTGAGCAAACAGTATGTGCAGTTAGCAGTACGAAAAACAACAAAAAATAAAGAAATAAACAAGGACAAATGGGAGCTCGCAGGACGGCAGCCTTCCCTGTCCGCGCCATCTTACCACTTGTCTCCACCCAGACAATGCAGAATTCTGCCCCACCAAAATACCGGCTCTCCTACTGCTATAGAATTCAGTGTAATCAAGGTTTGTAAAGGGTGATGTCACCTTCTGTTACAGGCTCAATGTGAATCATCCATGTTACAAAAATGGTGACAGCTTCAGTTCTCCGACAAGAGATGGTGCCACTTCATTCTAAAACACTGTATGAAAATATATTACAGGCTTTGTAATTTGTGTAAAACTGTACAGGTTGTGGTGGGTGTGACAAATGTTAGTTTTTGGTGGTTTATAATTCTATTACACTCCCATTGATAAAATGGATTGTTGTCTACAAAGGTGAAAAAATGAACCCATAGCTAAAAAGCACTTGTGCCAATATAACTATATCTTGTATCATAGGATTGTCATCTTCAATTTACAATAGTGTTTAATCCATTCACAGTTTCTGTTATTGATAAAAATAATACAAATGTCTGTCCTCAGATAATCACAGATATTGTAAATATCTGTGAGCAGGAGGAGGAGTACAGAGGGGTGAGCAGGAGGAGGAGTACAGAGGACTGGTCAGCAGCTTTGTGGAGTGGTGTGGGGTAAACCACTTGGAACTGAATGTTACAAAGACAAAGGAACTGGTGGTAGATTTCAGGAGGAAAAAGGTCAAACCTACTCCTGTCTACATCCATGGGAGTGGCGTGGAGATGGTGGACTCGTACAAGTACCTGGGAGTGCACATCGACGATAGACTGGAATGGTCTAAGAACATCGAGGCCATCTATAAGAACGGACAGAGCCGACTTTACTTCTTGAGGAGGCTCAGGTCCTTCAATGTGTGTAGTAAGATGCTACACATGTTTTATCAGTCGGTGGTAGCGAGTGCCATTTTCTACGCAGTGGTGTGCTGGGGCTCTGGGATTAGAGCAGTAGATTCCAAAAGGCTGAACAAGCTCATCAGGAGAGCGAGCTCTGTCATTGGGTCTGACCTGGACCCCTTGGAGGTAGTGGCTGAGAGGAGAATGATGTCCAAACTGGAGGCCATCATGGACAACTTCTCCCATCCCCTCTATGACAGGCTTGCAGGAATGAAGAGCACGTTCAGCAATAGACTGATTCATCCACGGTGCGACAGGGAGCGCTACAGGAGGTCATTCTTGCCGTCTGCCATAAGACTGTACAACGCATCCACCTTGCGTCTTGGCAGAGGCAACAGCGACAGTGACCTGTTTCTGGACTAAACGCATATACACATATACTGCTACATCTGTTCTCTTTCTTTTTCTTTTTCCCGTTTACAACCACTTTTGTGCAATATATGCCAGGGACCTGTGCAATACATTTATATTTATATTTATATCTATGGTTACATCTATATTTATATTCATACGTGTGATACGATTTTCTGTGTACTGTTCTGTTCTAGTTTCCTCTTGTGTTTCCGGACTGTGAGTAACTCTTGTATTGTATTGTATGTATTGTACTATTAGTATATAATTCGTTACACTGTGGCTGTGTTGTGTGTGTTAAGCTGCTGTTGCACTGCAATTTCCCTCACGGGATCAATAAAGTATCTATCTAAATAATCTAACATATTTTCATGTGTGGATATCTGGAAAATGAGTAAAACCAAAAGACCTTCTTAAATAAGTTAGGGCTGTTTTCTTCTGTTGCAGCAGCACCAGCAACTTAATATTAACCTAAGAAAATGTACATGGGCAGCCTTGTATTTAAACACATCTGTAAATTTCTTCTAAAAAGATATCTTAAAAAACTTTTACAACAGACAAATATTGTGAATCTATTTACTTACTTTGACGCAGCAAGTTGTCTAAAAAGAGAGAATCCTCATATGTAAAAAGCCATCACTACAAAATAAATGTATATACTGTTAAATAGACTGTAGATGTTTCACTTACCAATGAAAAAATATTCAAGAAAAAACCCATGAGTATACTACTGAAATCATTGGAAGCCCTTTGACATTAGATAAGTAGACTTAAAATGACTTACCCTTACCCTAACCTTATTCTCAATACTGTTGAGAGGGTCTCTGTGAACTTTGTACATACTTTTTCTGCTGAAGTTGTAGATTTTATGAGGTGGACATACAGAACAGGTTTGAACTGGAATGGAAGAATGCTGGACACAAGGGCTACTATGTAATTTGTAATTCTATACTGCGTTATAAAGGAATGCATGCTACACAACTACAGTAAGTAACCAATTGCCGTAAAATAAGTTATCTTTGGCAAATAGGGAATTAGGAAGATGTGGTAATTCTGGTACGCTGTGAATCTGATAAGCACAGGGAAGCATGATATATAACAGAAAAATATTTAAGAACTGCACTAATTTAATCACATTGAGAAAAATACACCGAGCATCTCTATGTGTTTTATTCCAATGGGAATGAAATAAATATTTCTTTTAACTTTTGAGATGTCTGTCACTCTACAATGCATGTCTGCAGCACACAAGGTTGTTATGTAATATAGTACATATATAGAATTTTTGTTTTTATACAAGAGGCATGCATTTCCTGTTTGGCTACAACTGTTTGAGATCATTGTTTGGGATAATTTATTTTCATACAGAGCCACATCAGAGACAAGCTGAAATGTAAAATGTATTAATAAATCATATAATACAAGGTGATTATAAATAGAACTTACCTACTATTACTACTTACTATTATTATTTATAAAGTAAAAAACAATTTCCAGGCTACACTTTTAATTTACATAAGAACAATGCAAAATCGCAAAAGAAAAACACAGCTCTTTGGAAAATAAACATCACATAAAAGAGATAACCATTCCAATTCTGATACATTACAAGCCTTAACATGCAAGTAATTTACATTAAACAAGAGGTATGCATTTCCTGTTTGGCTACAGCCATGAGATAATTGCTTGGGATCATTTATTTTCAGACAGAGGCACATTAGAGACAGGATGGAATGTAAAATGTATTAATAAATCATATAATACAAGCTGATTGTTTATTAATAGAACTTACTATTATTATGAATAGAGTAAAAAACAAATTCCAGGCTACACTTTTAATTTACATAAGAACAATGCAAAATAGCAAAAAAGAAACACAGCTCTTTGGAACATAAACATCAAATAAAAGTGATAACCATTCTAATTCTGATACATTACAAGCCTTAACATGCAAGTCATATAAGCTATTTGAAATGTTATTTTAAATATTATTTGTACCTTAAAAACTAAGGAAAACTTTTTTGTGTTACCTTGCTTTCACAGTTAACAGTTTTTGCAAATAATTGAACATTTCAACACTTGTTTGTTATCTATGTTATGTCCTGAAAGTTGATCCAGTAGCACTTAAGTCCTTCCCCTGTAGTGGTTTTGATCTGAATAAACTCAAGAAAACTTTTGCAGACCTCTGTTTTCTTTACTTTGGTGGAAATATATCTGATAATACTTGACAGCTGCAGTTTGTGAGATATATGTGGATTACAGTTTATCAACACACTGTAATACCAGGCAGTTTTGCACAATTTTTGTAATTCTCTTTATAACATAACCAGCTTATAGAGTGATCAATTCATTCTGGCTATCTTTGCTGGGATAGTGGACCTTGCCATTGTGCGCAAGACTTAAATGTGTTGCAATAACTGGGTCATATTTGACTAAATGTTTGATCAGCTTTAGAAAATTGCCTTCATACAATGTATTCACACTTCCACAAACCTGTCAACAGGCCACATAGAAAATACAATCCAACATTCTGCAAACCACCACATTCCATTGATTTCGCATTTAGAATATGACGATCAATTGCACTGTTGTTGAGAAGCCTATTTGGAGTGTTTTCCCCTTGCCTAAATTTTGCACGTGGGCAGACGTGCACTCAATCTTGTGTATAACATTTGCCAGTTTATAAAATCTTGTGTAAAGGTATCTCTTTCAGTTCCAAAAGGCTTGCAACAGAAACAAAACCCTGTGTTCCTTCATGTGGAGTAAACAAGTCATGGTCTAGATATATGCTGGGAGCTCATCTTGCGTTCATAATTTGCAGATGTAAAACGACGACTGTCAGTTAATGGAAGTTCAAAAGTGAGCTGCTAAGGTGTCTGTTGCACAATGACAGCTCCTATGCTCTTTGTCATTGGATCTGGCTATAATAAAGGATCAAAATAATTTGCAATGCTTTCTAGTAAGCAAGGGGGATCTGATGAGTTGTCGTTCCATGGATCTTCTTCACCAGTATCTGGTGTACTAGTAGATGGTGATGGCTCAGGAGTCTTCTCTGTTACCTCCTCTGGTTGGGAAGTAACTTTAGCTATAGCTTCATCTTGGGGTGCAGCAGCCTTTGACTGCTCTGGCTATGGGCTAACTTCGCGCGCACTATCATCATCGTCACTAAGATGATTTGCAGGCACCACTATGAGCCATGGTGCATACAGCCATCTTGCATTTGTGGCCTCTTTTGCTGTATTTTCCTGTTTCCATTTATTTTCTTTACAGTCAGTGAAGCCGTACTTTCAGTTTGATTTCTGCATTTTAAGAGGTTAGTAGAAATCATGCAAGCAATGTAATGCAGCTTTGGTCCACAAAGTTTTCAGGAACAACCTTAGGCTATTGTTACAAATAGGTGGTTACGAAACTGTGAAATAATTATTCATAACCCCGACTTGTAAGTGATTTCTATAGCCCAGCGACTGGTATAATTAGAGGCACATGAATTCTTTATTCTATGGCACAGCTTTGTTGAGAGGAGTAATAATCCAGGCACACTTGGCTAAAACAAATATTTATTACAATAAACTACACAAGACACAAAACATACAACACACCAAGTTACATTATATTGTTACAAATGGGTCTGGGCAGATATTTTAAAACAATGACACAACACACAACAAAACATGTTACTTACTGTGATGGGCCTGGTCCCATACACTATAAGTTTGAAGTAATTATAATTCTTACCTTTTTGTGGGTGGTGTGTTCGTTGTTTGTTGGCTGCAGCCATTTCACCTTACTTTAGTTTAACAGTCAAAACCACGTTCAGAGGCAGGGCGGGATTTAAAGCCTGGGAACCAATTACCAGAAGGCCACTGGCTTGTGTCCCATTGTGCCCTTTTGTGGACAGGAGGGGAGCTGGTTGGTGTTTTTATTGAGGTGAATGTGACTGTTTGGTAGTGCTGTGGGTATTTAAAAGAGGATAATGTAATAAAAGGCAGAGAATAAGCTCTGTGAGTCAGTCTTCAGTTGGGGGCTGAAAGAGGAAGGTGGCTCATTTGAGAGTCAGTTGTCTGCTCTCTGTTGTTATTTTTTATTGTTGCTGTTACTATTATTTAAATAAACTGAGGCCTTTCTGGACTTTCTGATGGTGGACTGCTTCATTTTTGGAAAAAGCTTAGAAGTGGTCTCAACAGATTGTACTGTGGGAGGAAGTGCGCGGTCAAACTTACAGTATTAACAGACGAGGCACTTCAGAGGCCTAACATTCTGGTCACCCAGAAAACCCCAGACTGCTACCAAGCACTAAACTCTTAATTTGCAGCCACACAAGAGATGAGCTGCCTTCTAACTAAATAAAAAGTAACCTACAGTTAAATCTCTCTCTCTGCACCCTGGTTGCCACATAATAAATGGGAGCCTATATCTCCATCCATAAAATGCACCCTAATAAGGAAAGATGTTTCTAACTGAGGTACCAGGAAACCTAAGTTCCCTAAAAACACAGAAAAGCAAGCTCTCTCTAACAAGGTTCGAATACTTAGCTCTAGTCAGGTTTGACTTGGATGATCAAGATGCAGGAGCTCTCGCCTGGCACAAGCTTCAAGTCCCAACTCCTCTGGACTGCCCTCTCTTCTCTCTGCTTCTCCCTGCTTTTTCCTCCTGCTTCTCCTGCTCCTCTCTCCCTCTACTCTTAAGGTGAACTTATACTGTGTCTTTCTGCCTTGCTCTTTTGCAATCATTAATCTACAACCTGCCTAGGTATACCAAGATAAACTTTACTATTGTTTCTGCTCACAGGACCCCCAGTCCTCAGCAAACATCCTCTCTCCTTTGAAGTTTGAAGTGTTTACTCTTACCAGTGTCACAAACTATATTTAAAATCTAACACACCTCTCCATCACCTAAAGCTGTAACACTATCAAACTGCCCCTCACCCTTCACAGGCCCTGCACTCAGGTGGCCCACCCCCCATTATTTGTCTGATTTGGCAACACCTCAATGTCTGACCAAAAGGCGTAACAGGGGGTGATCAGATCAGCCCAGTCCATTCTGGAATACAGCTCCCCATCGTTGTGGACATTTTTACAACCCACTGTCTTGGGAAAGTTAGGAGATTTGCCAAGCATAACAATCATCCTGGTTTTCTCACCTTTCTCTCTCCTGCCCCCTGATAACCATTATAGGAGCAGTAAAGCATACTGTATACCTCCAGATTCAGAGACAGACTCTTCCTACAAGCTGGGAAATTACTCACTACTATACCTCTACCACTGACTCACACTGATGTTTTTTTGCACACTGCTTGAGATTAGTTTTATTTAAGTTGAGTGTAATTTAACTGTGTTGTTGTTGCTGCTGTTGCTCTATGTTCACTTTTCGTGTTTCTTTAATGTCATTGTATTGTAAGACTGTACAACTCATCCACTTTGTATTTGGACAGGGGCAACATTGACATTGACCTGTTTTTGGACTAAGCAGTAAGCTCTCTGCTTACATCTGGCTTTTCCTGTCTACAACTGTTTTTTTGTGCAATATATTTATATTTATAATGTGCAATACAACTTTTTGTGTACTGTTCTGGTTTGTTCTCTGTATATTCTGGACTGTGAGCAACTCTTCTTATTGCACTTCTCACTGACTGTACTGACTGTAATGTATGTATTGTATTGTTGTATTATTGTATCATTTCATTACACTGTGCTGTGTTGACTATGCTAAGCTGCTGTTGCACTGCAATTTCCCTCACTGGATCAATAAAGTATATATCTATCTATTGGAGCATACAATCATTATACATGCGAATACAGCCTCTTCATAAGAGCATGCAGTTGCTTGCTAATGTTCGTCTTTTAAGGCTAGACCCGCAACTCTGCTCATTAGATTATGATGTAGGTGACAAACTTAATTTTCCTGTTCACACAAACGCACAGAAGATACTGGTATTAAGTGCAAAATCAACCAACGCCCTCAAACCCGGGCAAACAGAGAAACAAAATTGCAGACATTGTTATCCTCGCACCAGTAATAGAGCGCATGAACTTAACAGATGGGGTTTCTGCAGGTCAAAGTCGCCCAGCATTGTTACGTGATCACCCGAAAAAGAAGGTGCTATATTTCAGGAACTAAAGCAGCTGGGAAGCTCCCTTCAATGGCACAAACGTAGCACTAACGAATGAGACCTGTTTCCCTATGATGTTGTTAGGGAGGTTGAGCGACATCACGACCCCGAAAAAACAAGACTTTATATCTCGGAAACGAAAGCAGCACAAACACTACTTTCAACGGCACAAACCGCCACAAATGCAGTACTAACGAATGAGGTGGGTTCCATAATAATTATTTAATTGCTTACACTTGTATAGCGCTTTTCTGGACACTCCACTCAAAGCGCTTTACAGGTAATGAGGACTCCCCTCCAACACCACCAATGTGCAGCATCCACCTGGATGATGCAACGGCAGCCATAGTGTGCCAGAACGCTCACCACACATTAGCTATTAGTGGGGAGGAGAGCAGAGTAATGAAGCCAATTCATAGACGGTGATTATTAGGAGGCCATGATTGGTAAGGGCCAATGGGACGTTTTGGCAAGGACGCTGGGGTTACACACCTATTTTTTTTTTCAAGAAACACCCTGAGATTTTTAATGACCACAGAGAGTAAGGACCTCGGTTTTACATCTCATTTTTTATTATCCTCGTCTCACCAAGACGCAAGTGTTTCGTGTTTAATTACATGGCCTTCTCAAATGGCCCATACACTGTAAGATATTTGATAATGTAAATTCTTTTTGCAACCTTTACTTAAAGCTGTAAGATGGTGCTTCTCTTACTACTTTTGCAGACTTTTCTTTGGAGGTTAAACAGAGTGGACCTTCAGACAGTGGAAATTGTGTGCACGGGAAGCACCTGCTACACATCACACCTACAAAACACAACGTTTCAAGGTGCCCAAAAGCACTGCAAGGACAACGGGGGCAATTTAGTGACATTGAAGACCAATGAAGAGGCATCGGAGATTCAGTCTGTACTTTTTTGGATTACAGAAGGACATCTGGATCATAACTTCAAAATGTGGATTGGACTAAAATTGGAAAAGGGACATTGTGTTCTTACCGATAAAGTGTTAATAGGCTTCACTTGGATATCCGGAGCGGTGGACTCGCAATATTCTAACTGGCAGCAAGAACCATAAGGCACTTGCACAGAAGAACGCAGAGTAGCTATTCATTACACTCTGCATCCCTCGCAGCCTTATAGATTGGAGTGGATAGATTGATCCTGCAGAGATGGAGCAGGGTATGTGTGCAAGTTTAATTTTAAGGGGATGTGTAAAGTCCTGCGCCTGGCAGGACCCGGCGAAGTGTTATACACAACACCATTCTTCGCCAATTAAATAAGTGAGGATAATGCATTTTTATCTCAGATACCTCATGGGACACTTGCAACTGTGTCATGTAAAGACAGCAGCCATGCTCTTGCCGTTTGTAAAGAAATGAATGGATTTTTTGGATGGACTTCTTATGGTCCATTTTGCGAGTCAGATAAACAGGGCTGTAAGTTCGAAAACGGGGGTTGTGACCATAAATGTACAGACCACGTTAACGGAGGTGTTCGCTGTGAGTGTAAGGAGGGATACAGTCTCGCCGAGGACAAAGTGACTTGCATCCAAATAGATCATTGCCAGCGATCTCCTTGTGAGTTTTGGTGTGAGCAGACGTTTGAAAGTTTCCATTGTATATGTCCAGAAGGATTCCAACTCACTGAGAACCAACGAAACTGCAGCGATATTGACGAATGCTCATCCAATCCCTGCGACCACCTGTGCATAAATTCACAAGGTAGCTTCATCTGCATTTGCAGAGACGGGTTCGAAATGGTGGACGGGAGATGCCAGGACATAAACGAGTGCAATACCTCTCAATGTTCACAGGGGTGCATTAACACGCAAGGATCTTTCAGTTGTTATTGTATTACGGGCTTTCACCTGTCTGAAGACAAACGCAGCTGCAACGATATTGACGAATGCGTTAACAGCCCTTGTGAGGAAAGATGTGTTAATACACAGGGAAGCTATGAGTGTTTTTGTAAGGAACATTACAAAATAGCACCCGATGGCAGCACCTGCATTCTGGACCCAGGTTTATCATCTGAACACATTTTTACCACAGAAAGTACTGAAAAAGCAAAGATAAGTATTACAACTGAAGTGCCGATTACATCCACCACAATGATCAAAGAGTACCCTCATTCTAAAGCCCCCAGGAAACCAGATGAGCAAGACACTGTACTGGCTTCTGTGATGGGGTCAGTTGCTGCAGTATTGTTTTTGATTGCTGTTCCATCGTCTATTGTGCTCTGTCACCGCAAGTGTGATAGAAAAGCAGACAGAAATGATAGCTCGGCTACAGACAAGTATCACTGGATGTCTTTGGGAAAAGATACACCAACGGAAAATCTGCAGCAACACAAAGATGATGCAGATGCAGACATTAAACACAACACAGAGGTTGTTTGACAAAGTTCCACTTGGGCCATTTTATGATTTAAATAAGTTTTTTAAAACTTGGAAAATATCTTATTATGCGATGCATTTTTTGAAAGCCAAATGAAATGATAAATGAATAAAATACGTTTGACTTGTAAATAAGTCTGTGAGTGAGATCCAGTTAAACATTGTATTTATAATTACTTTATTAGCTAATTTTAGCTGGAATGTCGCTGGCATGAAATTTGCGAAAAGAAATGAATGGTGTTACAATTAAGATAATCAGAATATTAATTTAAAACCTCACTGTAGAGTTAAATCATCTGAAAGCTCTTAAAACCTCTGTCCGTTTACTCAAGCCCTCTTTAGTTATGTCAATATACAGTAAAGTAAATTTTAGGGACTAGTGACACTGCGGTTATAACGCTGCTATGTTCCATTACTGCCTGGAGTACTTTCTGTGTGGAGTTTGCACGCTGTCGTCTTGTCTGTGAGATTTTTCTTTGGATAATCCTGTTGACTGCCGCAGGTCAGAGCTATCCTGGTCAGATGATGTGTCGAAGTGTCCTTGTGTGACGGATTAGCGTGCATTCCCATTTTGTGCAGAGTAAGGAGCCAAATCGATTCACCAGGAAATACGGTTTCTGAAATTTGATGGATGTTATTATTAAATCAGTTTTACTAATATAAAATTGCTCATTACAACATGAGATGCAGCTTCTAGCATAAAAACTTTGAGTAAAAATATTACTCCAAACAATACACCTTAACGTGCAAGATAATAGGGTCTTGATCAAAAGACTTGCTTCAAGTTACAAGCGTTTTATAAGTGGTTCGATATAATAAGTACAATAGTTAATGCTATATTTTTAAAGATGCCAGTTTCACCTGACAGGATTAGGCTGATAACTAGGAAATGTAAAACAAATTTAATTCCGGTGTATAATAGGCATGCATGTTTAAAAGCATGATTTCTTCAATCTTCAATGCAGGGTAAATCTTGTCATTTATATTGTAAAAGAGAATAAATCGAATTTAAAAGACTTCCTTCTTTTATTTATTCTCGGGTCCTAATAAGGTGTTTCAGAAGATCCATTCTGGTGCCTGTCTGGTTACTTTTGTCTTAATTTTTGTATTTGCATTACACAGAATACCACCATAAACAATCAGTTTACTGAGGTACAATATGTTTATGTTTTTAAAAATCCTTACTCAAGTGTAATGTTTTTCTTTTCTTTACATACTAGATTCCTAACTTTAAAACTACACAAACATATATTTATGTACTCTATATACTGTATATCTATCCACCTGTTTTCTAACTGCAGGTGATCCGGACCCTATCCTGAGAAGGCGGGATACACTCTGAATAGGACACAGGACACTGACAAAGACATGCACACACTCACACCAGTGTCAATTTTCCTAGAAACCAATTAATCTACCAGAATGTCTTTGGACAGTGGTAGGAACCCAGAACATGCAGAGGAACATTGGAAGAACTCCATACGGACAGCACTCCACTGCTCCATCTGCCATCCCCTGTATACTGTATATCCAGTATACATCAATAAATGTATTCATTCATTTTAAATAACTGCTTAGTCCAAGAATAAGGACAACAGGTATCCAGACCATATGAAAGATCAGTGCAAAGGGATTGACCCAAGAGCAAGGTGAGTGCTTCTGGGATCTCTTACAGCAGTTTCTGCATGGTTTTGTAACAGCTCTGCAGGATTTGGGTTGGAGCAGCCTCTTCCCATCAGACAGTGAGATCCAGGCAGGGAGTGAATTGAAAGCTTTAAAATTCTGTTGTTTCTCAAGTCTTTTAAACTCGTTTGCCAAATCTTTCATGTTTAAAGATCTTCTTTATATTGTTTCTATCACTATAAGGAGCTGTTCCTCCATTGACGTGGCACTCGGGTGCAGGATTGGCACTAGACTGTATGTATCCAGTAGTCGCTGATGGAGCAACTAATGTTGGAGTAATTTGTATGTATTATGGGGTGTATATTACACCCTGAGTGGACGTGAAAGCAGCACTCTGAAAACTGTACAACATTATTAACAACTACGAAACTGCTTAACCTGATGCTGTATCAATTGCTACTGGGGATTTTAATCCGGCAATCCTGAGAAAAATTCTTCCAAAATATTATCAGCATGATTCCTACCTAACTAGGGGTGCGAGTACTCTTGATCACTCCTATACAACTATCAAAGACTCAAGCCGCAGCTTCAAGTTCCTGGGTACCTTCCCGGGTACTAATGATTAAATGTCGTCCCAGGATGGAACTGGAGTTATAAAGAAACAGCACCTTTACTTCCCCAGACATTTTGAAAATAAAACTGACCATCTTCAAATATAAATACTACATTTTTAAAGCTAAAAATACTAAAATATTTCAATGTTTAGAATATTTCAAAACAATACATTATGGTAAACTGACTCAATGAAATTAAGGGTAAAACTAAATTAAGCAGTAGAACAAAATCATAGAAAGAGTTTTGAAAATAGACTTAGATAATAAGATGTACAGGCTTTGTGCTGCACAAGAGAAGACTTGACCATTAAGTTGATGTTGATCTTCACTAGAGCAGGAAGACCTAAGTAAGTAGATCTCAGAATAAGGGACAGATGATACTTATGCGCTGAGCTCTTCAATTATGTCACAAATACTGTAACTCATTCTTCTGGCAGTCATGAGGAGACAAATCCAATCTGATCCTGCCACATCACAGTCTCACCGTTCTTCTCCCATGAGGCTCATTAAGAGTGGTAACCTCACTTCTGTCTTGACACTGTGCCTGTGATTTATTGAGTTTTGCACAGAATTTTCAAATCTCGCTGGGCCCACTGCAGACTTTTCTGCTAGGAGATGGAAATCTTTCTCCTCTCATGATCTGTAGGGTCATTCCTTCCTTTTGTTTGTCTGTTTTATCCTCCACCTTTTCTTGATGAAGAATCTGGATTGCTGCTTTTTTTCTTCTGTTTTCAAAGGGACCCTGTCTTCAGTCTCTCTTTATCTGAATATGAATATCATCTCTCCCATCTTTCTCCCACTAGATCGCGGGGTGTGCCTCCTACCTCCTCCTGGATCTAAATAGTCCAGTCAAGTCTTGTCTCTGTTCTCCGTCTGGGTCTTTTGAGCATTGACATGTTCGGTTTTAAACTTTAACATGCTGTCAAGTTCACAATTGTCATCAAGTGTGATGCATTTCAAGTAAGGTAAAATCCTCAGCATCACAATACTTAATGTTTGCAGTGCTGCAAGAGCACCCACTTCAATACTTTATGACAATAAACCCCCTGGGTTTTGTTTATATAGTTCCAGTCTCTACATCACTATGTCTCTGGGGTCTAGGTGACAGGAGTCCCTAAGGCAAGGAGCCAGAGTAATGGGAAAATCACGTGTTTTCACATAGCAGATGGAAATGGACTAGATCAAAGCCAGAACTGGGTGAGTTCTGGGTTATAGTACAGTTTTTTACTGGACCAGTTCCAATAACAGGGAAAGGCCCTAAAATCACTGGCATCTAAGGCAATGAAGTGGTTCAGTAATGCCAGTTCTGGGGCAGAATCATTATGTAATCATTATATGATTATGTGCTGTGTGGTTTTGTTATGTGCTGTATAGTTTATTAACAATTAACAATTTAAAAAGTTACTCCAGTGATACTCATATTTATAATCAATAATGGACAGAAAGACACATTTAAAATAATTTCTTACTTTATTGAAAAGACATATATTTGTTTATGTTTGTTCTTACTATATTAGTTCCAGATTTATAACATATTGATTACACATTCTAGTACATAGCAGAATTCATTGATAAAATCAATATAAAATGGAATGGATCAATATACTGTACAGTACACTGGAAAAGAAAGTGTGATACCCAGAAAAACAAAAGCATTCACCTTCATATGTAAATCATAAAAAATCATAAAAATAATAGTTGGGGTGTTGAATTCAAATACAAATACACCATTAAGTATCTAAATGAACAGAGACAATTTGCTGCATGAATGTATATTAAACTAAAGTGAAATGTTTACAGAGTTACAATACATTCTTCTAAAATAATGGATATACAGTATCTAGGTTTGATACCAAGCAACTTCTGTCATTTGTGCTGATTACAAAATACAGAGGTTAAACAGACAACTTCTGGAATTAAGTTATTTGAAGCAGGTTGAACATTATATTCAATGCACAACACACCTGCGGTCAACAGAGAAGCTAAGCAACCGCAATAAACTAGAGAAAGCAATTATCAAGTGTAAAAGTTGGCTTTGACCAAATTATTCATTGTATTATTTTTTTTTTCAATAAATGGATCTCTGTCCCTTCACAGTTCAAAGGGACTTACTTCGGTGGTACACAATCCTGGTCCCAGGGAGTCCCAAGGCAATAGGATTTATGAATAACCACTGAATCATCAATGAAAGACTTGGAAAAAAATTATTATGAACAATTACAGTCTATTTCTAATTTAGAGATTAGGTGGAACAAAAATCAGAATACTACAATATACAGCATGTACAGACCAGAGTCTACAATCACTGTAATTGAATACATTAATTGTTTTATTGATTGGGCAATCCATTGCCCAGGACCAGAGTTGGAGACTTCTGTTAGGATTTCTTTTGCATGCAGGAAAAGAAAATCAGAAAAGCACCAAACCTAGTTACACCTATATTTCTACATAACACAACAAAACCAGTGGGTCTTTGGCACAACAGGCCAGTTTGGCAGTTAGTAGCTATGTTACCCAGTATATCATTCAGCTATTTCTTAAAAGAATGCCTTTGAGGATTTTGAATACTTCAGTCAGGTTCCCCCCCTCTTCTCTGTTCAAGAAGAAGAAGGTTCAGTTTTTCTAGGCTGTCAGTTTTGGACATTCCTTTATGCCTGGGAATTAATCTTGTTGCTCTTCAGTGGACCAATTATAGAGCAGCAATATGTTTTTTATATTTACTATACTATACCAAAAAAACTGTCAAACACGACCTGTTTGATTGGGGTAATACCCATTCTTCCACATATTATCCTTGTGTCATGACATGCCAGTGCCAATCCCAGTAGCATAGGGTGCAAGTCCTGTTGTTACAACTGCTATACTGCTATATTGATTCTGAAACTTGGAAAGGTGCTTTCTTGTGATTAAAAAAATATTTTCATTGTAGTGGGGTGAATTGTGTCACAATATTAATATCCACAAGTCACTACTGTAAAATCTTTTTGTTGTTGTTGTTGTTGTTTCCGTTTGCTGTTCCACTGTCTCACTCATGTTTTAGATTTTGATGTAAAGTGATAACATACTGATCGATACACTCTAAGGTTAAGCTATTTGGACTTGAGGTAATTTCGTTTTCCAAAGAGTTGCTAAAAGTAATGATGGATAGATGCGGCACACGATCGCCATCTAGTGGCTATTGTACGTAGACGCGCTGTGGAATACTGACCGTCTTTAATTTTCAGCACAAATGAAACGAGAGATAAGCGACGTTTGATTATAATAGAGATCTCCCGTTTTCGTATACAATTCACCATCCCCTAGAAATTTGTATTCTCCCTCCTACCCCGCCTCGGAATGCGCACAATCCGTTATCTCAGGAAAGTAAGATAACGCATATAAAATAATTTATATGGAACACAAGAACAAAAGATGTACACAGCATTTGTGTGCTGTCTTGAGTTAAATGACTTAAGCTTCCATTCATATGGTGGCTGTAACTTTAATATGAATTCCTATAAAACGCCTTAAATACTCTGAGAAACCAGTATAAACGCACAAAAACGACGGGGTCCTTTTGATCTATATTGTAATGAACAGAGACTCAAATATGCACGCAGGAGCATTCTGTATCATTAAGTATCTTGGAAAGGTTTTTTTTCTGTGGTCTGCGTACGCATTACGGTGGGGGATACAGATTTCCAGGGATACTGAATTGGATACGACTCCGAAATCAGTCCAGGGATCCAGGAGCTGTGAGCAGCTACGCCACCATGCCACCTTGTGAAGGTATGAAAAATACCTTTTAGTAATGCTCTTTTGTATGATTCTATCAGAACGCATACAGACTCCCATTATAATCAAACAAAGAATTTAGGCATTTAGTAAATAACATCACTGTGCTTTTAGCATCCCAGGACACCGCTCATTTGTCGACTAAACGTGATCTGTTCTTTCTGTATTTTAAAAATAATTATTCAGTTCAACTTTGAGTAATTAAACAAGTTAAGATATGATCTGTAATTATTGTTGTCGTTTATCTAATTTGATGCCAATTTATATAAACAGTAAATATCTCATATGGGTTTTGTCCTTTAAACATGAATTCTAGAAAAATATAAATTTCTTTCCTGAAGATACATTGTACTGTTGTATAATCTAGTACTGTACTTCAAACGGTGCACAGTGGTGTGGGCAACAGCAATAAAAATAATGAGCAGGTGTTTAAACGTTTTATTACACAATACTTTTAGTTGTGTTTCGAGTCTAATTTATTTGCAACACTTATTTGTGTTTATTTGGGTGCTCACCCTGCGGTCCATGTGAGTCCTAATGCCCCAGTATAGTGACGGGGATACTATACTGTAAACAGGCACCGTCCTTTGGATGAGATGTAAAACCGAGGTCCTGACTCTCTGTGGTCATTAAAAATCCCAGGGCGTTTCTCGAAAAGAGTAGGGGTGTAACCCCGGCATCCTGGCCAAACTTCCCCATTGGCCCTTACCAATCATGGCCTCCTAATAATCCCCATCTATGAATTGGCTACATTACTCTAATCTCCTCCCCACTGATAGCTGATGTGTGGTGAGCGTTCTGGTGCACTATGGCTGCTGTCGCATCATCCAGGTGGATGCTGCACATTGGTGGTGGTGGAGGGGAGTCCCCATTACCTGTAAAGCGCTTTGACTGGAGCGTCTAGAAAAGCGCTATATAAGTGTAAGCTATTATTATTATTATTATTTTTCATTATATCACAGAGCGGGTCGTGTCCTGGGCTACATGTTCTTAACTCTGATTTCCATGTTAATTGCTCTTATTTATTTGCACTTACTGTATGTAGTTTAATTTGCTGTGCTTTGTCTCGATGACACTTTTGTTAAAGCAAGAACACACCACAGCTGACAAGTGAAGTTCTAAAAACATTTTTTTTTACTCTTTGAAAATTAGGAAAATAGTTTTGTTGTTTCCAGTTTTGACAACCAGGTGGGCCCCTTAACACTCACAATTCCTGAATCCCTTCTTGGTTCGCAGTGTGGAAAAATGCTATGCCTTTTTTTTCCAAAACCGTACTGCAGCTATTTTTAAGCTGTTGGACTTCAACATGAATTAGCAATACAGTTAAAACATCACTAAGCACTCATGAACGGGGGGAAAAGGCATTTGAGAAACCAGTGGGCTGCAGTCCAAACCAATCTCATTTAGTAAAATAACAAAATCATCGTTTTTGTTAACATTGTGTTTTAAGGGTCTACCTGTTTGTTTTGACCTGCAGAAGACTGACCATTTTTTGCTCATTAGTGGTAGTTTCGAAAGAAGACACAGCACGCTTTCTGTGCACACAGTAATTTAAGAATAGGCCTATTAGAATTAAGACGATTGCTGCAGTCGCCGCACCCACAGCGGTTCCCAGAATAATATTGGGGGTGAAGGGTTTGCGATCGCATTCTCTAGTAGGGGAAAAGAATCCCCTCTCACAGTAGCACACATTTAACCCATCAATATGTGTACACTTACTACAGTCGAACTTTTTTTCACATGTATCATGAATAACACAATTTTCTTCTTCTAAAACAAATCCCTTGGGACATGTGGACGCGCTTGGGTCATTAATGTCATGTATTGGTGGGCATGAATTTGTACAAGCCCTGAGGCAGAGTTGTGGCTTTTCAGGGTCTGGAAGGAACCCCGAGGAACAGGAACATTTGTAGCCGTCATTTGTGTCGGAACAGATATGCTCACATGGCGCACTAGAGCAGGACCGTATAACACGTTTAGTAGTACTTTCAGGAATACTTCCAGTAATACTTAAATGAGTCTCTAGGTTGTTCTCAGGTCTAAGATTATACTCACAAACTGAATCTTTGCAGGTGACGTTTTTGCATCTTACTTTATTCTCCTCAAGTTTCATGTATGGTGGGCAGGTGCACTGTGGTTTCCCGTTGCACATCTCGCACTGATGTTCACAGCCACCGTTTTTAATCTCGCAATTCCACGGGCCCTGGATCCAGTCCACAGTGTCGTTGTCCACACAATAGATCTTCATTCCAGAGGGTTCCAGTGTCAGGATGCTTCTTGGAGGGACCAAGATGAGATCACTTCCCTGAAATCCTAAAGGAGTTCTGTACAAAAGAGTTTGGGAATCGACTTGCCCTTTAGTAATATTGCACATTTTACTAAACCTGTACTCGCACAGAAAGCCATCCGCCTGATCTTGACAAGGCCTTTCTTTCCACGTCAGGTCGCCTGAAACGGAGACACACTGCTGAGAGCAAACAGAGTCCGGTTCTTTCGATCTGGTAAAGTTAGTACTTTCATTTCCTGTTGCCCAACCGGGCAAAACTGCGTTTTGAGGGCACCGTTCATCGGAACTTCGCAGCCCAACCCAGAAATGTCCTTTTAAATTAGACAACAAGACCGAGATCGAATAGTTATATTCCTTAGATTGATGCGACAGCGATTGTTCGTAGTGAATCGTGATTGTATTCTGTGCAACATCAAAATTCGCCGAGCTTTGAGTTACGGTGTAACAGACGTTGTCTTTGCACAGGCAGTCTGTCGTGGACTGCGATGGTCTATGTGATATCAGGAGAAAAACAAAAGCTGCTGCAAAGCTCATTGCCATTCTCCGTTTAATCAGCATGAACAATACTAAGAGAAGTGTTTCAGGACGAAGTGGTGGTTCCTAGCTTTATATAAACTATCCAATCCTTGTAAACCATTCAGATTGCTTAAGGGAAGTGAATCGTGTCGTTTCCTATTTTTCTAAAGTCGCACGCCTACAGAAAATTACTTTGTAAACGGACAGTCTAATCTCAAAAGAGATACATGGAGCTGTAATGCAATCATTTTTAAAATAATTTTAAGACTTTGTAATATTTCCTGAAAAGACGTACATTTCTCTTTATTATTAAAGACAAGCATTATTAGGTTCTCATACAAAAGTGTTTTAAAAACGGAAATATTAGTAAATGTAAGATTCCCTATGTTTTTCACTTTCATTGACTGTAGTTTTTCATTATTATCCTCAAAACTGTTACTTTAGTTTATTTAGTAAAGCTCTCTGTAATATCGTTTACTGAATGACAAACAAACAAAAAAAAATGTTATGGACAGCAATTGACAGCAGTATACTCTTATCCAGAATGTCATAATGCTTACGAGCGGTCATGATGCCGTTTTCCATGAGTGTCCCTAGCTAACATCATGAAATGTATTCATACAAAAACTGTTATCACCTCATAGGTAAGCATTATCAAAGGAAGCAATTTTTAATACATTTTTTTCTTGGTTAAGTCCTGGACTTGTACTTCTCACATTTGGTGGTTTAACTGTGTTTGTCTTGCGCCCAATTCATTACCAATTGATTTATCTTTCTTTCCTGATCAATACTCCTCATTGACTCTATGAAAGATGCTGTAAAATCCCATGGATGGTAATACGTTATTCATTCACTCACTGACCTCCTATATTTAAATAATGTTAGGGGACAGATTTTATTATTTTAAAAGAATAACTCTTCTTGTCTAGTTTTATATTTTTTCGACAGTGTTTACTTAAAAAACAACGTTTGCAGATCACAATGCTAAGAAACTATATAGGTATCCTTATTAAGACAGGTTTAATCTCAATATAATAAATATTATGAACCGTTTCCAACTTTAAAAAGTTAATTCCCCAAATCAGTATCTCTGTAACCTGATAGGTAACCAGGTGGTCACGAAAACAGCAGTTCTCCTTTAGTACAATTACAGAGGAAATAAATAACTCAGTTTAATATACTGTAGCGCCCTTGTCCGATGGTGAGGAGAAAGCTCACCTAGGCACTCAAGGTACTGCGAAGCAGGCTGAGAGTTGTAACCGGGGGGAGTTTGGGGGTCAGCACGATGACCAACAGCTGACCCTGCTTATGTAAATAGATTTATGTTAGTTTAAGTATCCTGTGTAGCTTAGTAAATGTGTAGTCTTCTGTTACCACCCTAAACCTGCGTACGTGTTCCGTCGGTCCCCTTATGTGTGTGAAAAATCCTGTGGATGGTGTGGTTTTGAAAGGGAGAATAAAAGCAGTCGCCTGGGAAATAGAGGGCATAGGACAGTATCATAAAAAGCTGTGAAAAACTATATCATGTTAAAGTAAAGAATGGGATTTGCACCGGAGCAAGATAAATTGTTGCTATGTAACTTTTACCGTGTCAAAACGTAATGAAATGTGATCATATATACTGTTTTAAGTATATTACTGCATATTAATGTAAAGCTTTCTATTTTGTGATTCCTTGTATTTAATTGTGAGGAAAAAAATAAAGTTCTTAAATCGGTTTCCTATCTCGTTTCCACTTGTCCCTTTTCCTGCGTGAACCCGTAAGAGCTACAATACATTGAAGTTTCAAGGACTTTGCCCCAGCATTTAAAATCGGTGCCCCAAAATCATTTAATCTTGTTAGGTGTCCTTAATTGAAATACAATAGTTTTGTCCTGGGGTACAATTCCACGATAAAAGAAATTGCCCCTCAAGTTTTCCTCCCCTTGTCATTCATTTGTTTTGTGGCACTGATTTTGAATACCGTTAAAGTTAAGCCCTCAGAACTCTAATAGAGAATACAGCAAAGCAAAAATTGTGCTTTTTGGATAGCTTTTTTGGATACGTGACTATTCCTTTGTCCCGGCATTGTGCCCACGGGAAAAAAAACTATTGTATTAGAATAACACGTACCTGTAAATATCAGGAAAAAGTGAAATGATCTAGGGAAACTTGTTTTAAGTACTGGGGCAAAGGCCACTGGACTTTAATTCCTGTTTGGAACAATGTCATTTTCTTTCCGTGGAATTATGCAGCGGGACAAAAGCTATTCATTTTCTTAATGAACGTACTGTATTTCCTGCCAAGGTATAACGAAAACGGGGGAATACTTTTATAGGATTGGGGAAAGGTTCATAATATTTCTTTTGGGAGAGTACTGATATACTTTGTTTTGGAAACTCTATAGCATTCTAACATAAAAACAGAGTGTTATTTAAGAATAGATTAAAATCCGTTCAGCGTTCCGCCGTTCGGTCCTTCTGTGTTTTACTTTTTTTTTCTCTGCTGTTAGCGCAGATCTACGTTCGGATTTGAATGAACTGTCTGTAACACGTTATGCATTTACTTAAAGTGCATATCATTTCCTTCAACCCTGGTAAATGACTGAAATCAGGACGTGGTGGTTCCTATCTTCATATACTGTAAACTGTCCAATTCTCCTTGTCAACAAGATAGCCAAAGGGAAGTGAACTGTTGTTTCCTATTTTTCAGAAGTGAAAAGATTTATTGTAATTAATTACTTAGCTGGTGAATTACTGTGTCCGATATTTTAAAAACTGAGAGAGGAAAAGCTTTTTTTTTATAATCCATGCTTTAAACATATAGTTTTATTAAAAAGTTTGGGCACCCCTGACCAAATTACGTTTTTTTGATTTTCTAAGTAAAAAAAAAGTCAACACAACCTCTGCAGCGAACAATGACATGTTTCTGCAAATATTAATGCACAGGTACTGTTTATGTGCTAGATTTAACAGGGCACCCTTCCAGTTGATCCACTGGTGTTATTTATTTGTAAGGTCTCAGAACGTAATTGACTCATTAGGCCTTAATCTAAGTCAGGTGATGACAATTCCAGAGCTTCATAAATTCTGACTCTTCGAACCTCTCAGGGTGGTTTGCTTACACTTAACAACCATGGGCTTGGTTGTTGAGTGTAATCCTTCAGATGAGACATAAAACCGAGGTCCTGAATCTCTGTGGTCATTACAAATCCAAGGGTGATTCTCGAAAAGAGCAGGGATGTAACCCCGGCATCCTGGCCAAAGTTTCCATTGGCCTTTACCAGTCATGGCCTCCTAATAATCACCATCTATGAATTGGCTTCATTACTCTGCTCTCCTCCCCACTGATAGCTGATGTGTGGTGAGTGTTCTGGTGCACTGTGGATGCTGCACATTGGTGGTGGTGGTGGAGGGGAGTCCCCATTGCCTGTAAAGCACTTTGAGTGGAGTGTCCAGAAAAGCGCTATATAAGTGTAAGCAATTAATATTATTATTATGGGCTCCTCTAAGCAGCTGACTGAAGATCAGAAAATAAAGATAATTGACTCTTACAAAGCGGGGGAAGGCTATAAAAAGATATCTAAATGCTTCGTGCTTGCAATTTCCACTGTCCGAAATGTCATTAGGAAATAGAAGTTAAGGGGAACTGTTGAACTCAAGACAAGATCTGGAAAACCAAGAAAAATGTCTGATAGAACTGCTTGTAGACTGGTCAGGAATGCAAAGCAAAACCACCATATCACTGCAAAGGACCTGCAGGAAGGTTTCGCTGGCACTGGAGTAGTGGTGCACCAGTCCACTGTGCAGCATTGCTTGCACAAACATGAGCTGCATGGAAGATTCATCAGAAGGAAACCTTACCTGTGCTCTCATCACAAAAGTCAACGTCTGAAGTATGCAACACAACACTTAGATAAGCCAGAGGTGTTTTGGAACCAAGTGTTGTGGTCTGATGAAGCAAAAATTGCCAACTGTTAAGCATGTGGGTGGATCTATTATGCTTTGGGGTTGTGTGGCAGCCAGTGGCACAGCAAATATTGTGTGGGTAGAGGGAAGAATGGATTCTACTATCAACAAACCCTGGAAGCTAATGTCCCATAGTCAGTGAAAAAACTGAAGCTGAAAAGAGGTTAGATATTACAAGAAGACAATGATCCAAAATATACCTCAAAATCAACCATTGCCAGAAGACCTAAGAATATTTCTGAACAAGAAGCGTTCTGCAAGGAAGAGTGGGAAAAAATTCCTAAAGCAAGAATAGAAAGACTGTTAGCTGGCTACAAGAAACGTTTGGAGGCTGTGATTTCTGCCAAAGGGGGTGTTATTAAGTCCTGACTGACTGCACATGCTACATTTACTATTTTGTTTTTTTCAATCTCTTAAATTCAGCAAATAAATAGTAATTGTGCATTAAAATGTTCAGAAATATGTCAAGTTCAAGTTTGTTCGCTGCAGCGGTTGTGTTAACTTCTTTTCACTTAGAAAATCAACAAAACATGTATTTTGGCCAGGGGTGCCCAAACGTTTGCATGGAACTGTATGCCGTTTACTAATCACAGATGCCTCTTAATGAAAAGAAGTCAATAGACACTTAGTGAAGCCACCAGGGGGCGATGAACGATGGTTACAACCAACATTCTGTACTGTATAGTACAGGAGTAGAGAAGCTGCAAGAAACGTTATTAAGTTCAGCGATAAAGTACATATTGTGTATGTACTCAGTAATTCCGTGACAAAGTAATTACTGTAAGCGATCCACACATTATAAAAGTGGCCTAGCCAATAAAATGTACAAAGAACCTTACTATAAGTTGCCCAGAAACAGTGAGAGAAGAAAGTAAAGATTTTTTATCAGTCATAAGCACCAGAGTTTAAGAAACGTTTTAGGAATACATTGTATAAATGGGCTGAAATGGGTTTCTTATGTAACGCTATTACACAAGTTTAAAGGGAATGCAAAAACATGTTGATGCTGTAGTCTACCAGAAATACTGTAGGACATCCTAACAATTCAAGAAAGTGTTAGGTAGGCATCTTTAATCGCACACCTGAAGAAGGCTCCATGGCCAAAACATTGTGTTTTCTTTCTTCTCTTTTCAGCCTGGAAAAAAAATATTACTTGTTCCTTTGCAGCCTACGCATGCTGACACAGCTACCCACCTGAACATCTTTAATCAACTCTGTCTATTTAAAAAAATACTACCAGGTAAATGGATAAGACAAGACTGCAAAGTAGAGCATCAGAGGAAAGAGACAGAAGAGTTCCATTTATGTAATTGTCTACACTATATTATTTAATTTCATTTAATAATTACTAGTTATTCTCTATTCTCATGCGTGATGCTATAGTGTCTTGTTAAAGAGCATAGGTGACCTATTTGGACAAATTAAAGTAAACATGACAGTGAGACCAAGATTATTTTCATTCGCTTTAGCAATATTACTCCTTAAAGTGGAAATTGTTTTATATAAACCGCTGTGCAAATATCTTAACATCTTAGACATAATGAGGAATCGCAATATACTGTAGGTATGTTATGAGCATCACTGGTTTATTGAAAGTTTCCACCTGGTGTTTTCTATTATTCCAACAAAGTAAAACAAGTTGATTGATTTTAATGCAGCTTCATTGGGTAGAGAAAAAAAAACTAGTATGTCCTTTAGAGATATTTTATTCACAATATCTAGAATATTCTAAAACATGATCACAATAAGTATACATCTATGCTTTTTTCTAACCAGTTTAAGGAGTTAAATTGCTAAAGCAAATGAAAAAGATCTCTCACTGTCCTGGTTACTGTAATTTGTTCAAATAGCTCATCTATGTCCCTTAACAAGCCACTTCATCACCCAGCATCATATACAGTATGAAACAGAGATAGGGTCCGGCTTCCCCTGTGACCCTGTATTGAATAAAGTGTAAGTTTTCTAGCCTGACAAGCAACAGAAGCAAGTCAGGATACACACTGGAAGGGACATCATTCAAACACACAAAGACCGTACAAACTCCATGCAAATAGCATCTCAGGAATTGAACACAGGGCTCCAATGCTGCAAGTCAGCAATGCTAATGACTGCACCACCACAACTCCCTGATTAAATTGTCATAAATGTCTCAATTAAAATGAGGATAAACTACTTAAATGTAACACTAAGGCTTAAGATGTATTCTGATTATTAATAAGCAAAATAACAACAGAAAATATCTTCATGTTAATAAGTTTGTGATCCCATAGATTTAATGCAGTAAATGCTGGCACCTTTTTAATCAGCAAGTCAGTGACATTTGAGTGTTTCTTTGCATGAATGGTGCGCTTCAAGTCCTGTCATAACATTTCAATAGGGTTGATGTCCAGACTTGGTCGATCCAAATTGCAAAACGTATTCTTCAGTAATCTTGCTGTAGATCTGCTTGTTTGTTTAGGACCATTGTTTGACTGCATGACCTATCTTCGGCTCAGCTTCAGTTGATGAATGGTTGGCCTGACACTCTCCTTCAGAATTTGCCAATACAATGTTAAACTCATGGTTTTATCGATGATGATAAGCCATCCGGGTCTTGAGACAGCAAAGCAGACTCTGACCATAATGCACCCACCATCATGCTGGATAATGTTAATCTTTTGGAGAGCAGAGTTTGGTTTTTCACCACACAGAACATTTCTCGTTGTGTCCAGAAAGTTCAACCTTTGAATTGTCTGCCCAGAGAACATTGTTCCAATAGTTATGTAGGTTTTCTGCACAATATTTGAGAATGACACATCCTTTCTAAAGAAAATGTTGTTTTTTTGCTGAAATTCTGGATAGTTCCTGGGGAAGTCTCAGCAGGATGAAAAATCCTGGTTAGAATCATTTTAGTGTTGAAGATTTTCTGACAGTGGATGGACAGAGCCCAAAATAATTTTAGAAATTGTTTTATAGCCCTTTCTAGACTGATGACTGAGAGCATCAACTGTTCTTCCACTGAGGTCCTCTGAAATCTTTTTTTGATCATGACATAACACACTTCCTCCAAACTATATGAATGAATACCAAACTCACCAAGTTCCTGACCATTATGACAGGGCTGCCCAAACTCAGTTCTTGTTTATGTGTTACTGAAATATTCAGCCCACCTGGTTCAGTTAATTGTTAACATGTAAAATGTTAGATTTTAATGTACTATATGTGTCCTGAGACATTTATGACCCAGAAATTGTTTGATGGATCTTAATTTAATTTGATAAGGTTCTGTAGTGGTGAGAGGCCACTGGATTAGATATTCATCATTGCGGATTCAATAGAAAAGAGAACAGCAGTAAATCACTAACCATAGGAACTACTGTACATGTCCCAGAAACAGAATGGCACCCAACAGAGCTCAAATATTAAAGTATAACTGCAAAGCAATCCCAACACTTTCAAACTGAAACATAAATAATAATAAATACATTAAAAACATCACTAAAAAAACAACACAGTGAAAATAAGGGTCATAAAAATTGTGATAACGTTAAATTAAGTCAAATTATGACTACTGTTACACTAATTAAAAAAGGGAAATTGTCCCAGCTAGGGTGCACCCTGAATTTGCTTCCAGGGCTAGACTCCATCTCCCCCAACAACCCTGTGTTAGATAGATAGATAGTTTATTGATCCCGTGAGGGAAATTGCAGTTTGTTTTTTTTAATGAAGAGGTTAGAAAATGGGTAAAATGGAAAATGCATATGTCATCGGGTGAAGAGGAAGTAGGCATGAGGGTTATGTTTACTTAACTTAGGAATACAATGACCAGTGTTTTTCTTGGGCACAGTGTTTTTTTTTTTGACTAGACTGTATTTGAGTAGACGCCCACGAAAGACCACGCAGTCAGAGATGTTGTGAGGCTTGTGGAGCTGCTGAGTCAGTGGAGTATATTTTTTTACCTGTTTTTGAGGTAGAAGGCATCGTCATTTAGTACATCATCCTTTTTTTGTGGGAAAGCTGTCAGTATGCGGTTAAGTATAATTGATGTCAGTAATGTTGAAAAGGCAGATCAGTGGTATCCTGCCACTGAAGAATGGACTGTATAAATTAGTCCAATTATAATGCATACTGTAGTAAATGTAAATTATCATCTCGAGAATTTTTATCTGGTAACACGTTAATATTATTTTAAATGTAAAAAAAAGTAAGTGGGGGCAGCATGGTGGTATAGCATTGCTGCCTCGCAGTGTTGGGGCCCTGGGTTCCATATCCCAACCTGGGGTGCTATCAGTGTGGAGTTTGTATGTTCTCCCCTTTTTTCTCATGGGTTTCCTCCAGGTGCTCCAGTTTCCTCCCACATTCCAAAAACAAAACTGCTAGGTTAATTGCCTTCTGGAAAAATTGGCCATGGTGTGTGTGTCTATATTTGTGTGTTGTCCCATATAGGGTGTACCCAGCCTTGTGCCTGTTGCAGGATAGGCCCTCTGACCCTGAATTAGAAGAAGCAGCTAGAAAATAGATGGATGGAAATCTAAGTGGTCTGAAATGCTATTTAATACCACTTGGTGTCACACTAAGGCAACCTTTTTGTATTTTCTGTGGCTCTGAAATTTACTTTAGAGATTAAAGTACAATTGCCCATTTTCCAATAAATCCTCTTCTGTTTCAAGTATCGTGCCTTTATAGATAAAATTTGTATAACACCAGATAAACGCTATCACTCTGTGAGCTCTGTGAGGGTGCAAACAGAGAAATCAGAAAGATTGTGTCTGTTAGAGGTGAAATAGGAAACTATGGGTATGGAGAGGTCTTATATCCTCACAGCTCTGACGTGTTCCCTGAAACGGTCTGCCAGTCTCCTTCCTGTCTCACCAGTATAAATAGTTGGGCATTTTCTGCAACAGATGCAACTACAGACTCATCTCCTTCTAAATCCTCTCTATTCATTTGAATTTTTTTTTTACACTTACCGTCCTATTCTCCCCAATTTTGGACACTCATTCTCACCTGTTCCATGCCCAGTTGCTCACTGCATGTATCTGCTATTTTCCCTCTCTTCCTCACACCTGAAGAAGGCTCCACAGCCGAAACGTGATGTTTCATTTATTTTCCTTTCAGCATGGAATAATCTTGTACTTACACTTTACTCACTCTTTGTTCTGCCTCATGTCTTTCACCTCTTCTGTATGCTCTTCACAGGCTACCTGTCTGTGCTTGCATCTGACTTAAGATGCTTATGCTTAAATGCTGCTCACTCTACATCATCTGTCTGCAAGCTCTCTACTATCCTTACTTACATTACGTTACTTACTTATGTTTTACTTACTATTATACTATATGTCTAATTATTTTTGTTTATACCACCCTACTTTGTTTTATATTAGGCAGGCGGTTTGTCTTTGCCCTCATGGCACAATTGCTAGATGGGTGCGATAAGATATTGACAGTGACTTCACAGCTCAGTGTGTGGAAGATCTCCCTGCCTAGGGTCCTTAGCATAGAAAATTCTCCTCTTCAGACAGGGGGGAATCAAAGTTTAGGTGAGTCCTGGCTTTGTTCATCAGAATCAAACTGAACAAACGACTTCTTAAAATACTAACAATCATAGTCTATAGAGAAGGGTGCTACTTCCATCATCTCTCAACATCCTACTTCTGATTTGAGTATGCTGACACACCCTTCTACACAAACTCACATTCAGCCTTCCGGTGAAGCAAACAACAGCATAATTATCTGCCAAAGGATAAACTGTTGACACACAGGTGGGTTTTTACATATCCAAAGTTCTGAGGCCAGCTACAGTACAGTATGTGTTGGTTCTAGTGGTAACATCTCTTATTTTTCTTGGTAGGGCCAGCTGCCAGAGGAGTTATCTAAGTAGGTAAGCATCCTTCAACTGAGTGGAGAAGCCAAATGTTTGCCTTTCTGAATGAAAACTGCCAAGCGCATGTGACTAGCACTGTTTTTTAATGATAGACAGTGAAAACTATAGCTCCAGAGAGAGACAGAAGAGAAGAAAAGAAGATAGGAGTGGTCGAGTTCCAGTTCTACACAACATGAATTCCACTTGTATTCCTCATTGGCAGTCCAAAACCACTAAAAGGCACTAAGGGAGTTAACATTAGGGAAGAGCACTGTATTTTTCATATTTGTGTACATCTTTATTTTTTCCTTTGTGACAGGCAACGTTTTGCTCATTCTTGTTTTTATTTGGTGCTTTACTATGTATGGACAAGAAGTTTCTTGCTTTTAGTATCAGTTTAGAGTGTGGATGTGCTGCTGGGGAATTATTAATTTTACTGTATATAAAGACCTGTGTCTACTGAGTGTTCTAGGGTTTGTCTACTGTAATTCAACGGGAAAGATTGGATGCAATACAGGACTCATTCTAATTGTACTTCCATTTTCGAACTGCCTTTTCCAAAACGGGGTCGCCCGGCAACTTGTGCCTTCAACATGGATGGGACACCAGTTGATTGCACAGCACAGACGCAGACAAGCACACACTCACATCAGGGTCAATTTTCCTAGAAGCCAGTTAACCTACCACTGTGTTTTTAGACTGTGGGAGATGACTGGAGCACTGGGGGGAAACCCACACAAACATGGGGAGAACATACAAACTTCACACACATAGCACACCAGGGTTTAAACCCAGGGTCCCAGTGCTGCGAGGCAGCAATGCTAACCACTACTCCAGTCTTCGTGTTTGTTATTAAATTAAATGTTTTATTTATATACTTCACAATCACGACATTTGCTCATGGAAAATTAAAGAAGCTACATGACCTTGCTTGATGTTCCCTGACCTGTGTTTTCATTATTTGGCTTGAATCACTAGCATGTCCTCAAGCTGGTGTTAGGACTGAGTTATAGTCCAGCACAATATTGTGTATTGATTGTCTCTCAATATTTTATCATTTTTTATGTGTTCAAAAAACCACACATGAAGACATCGTCTTTAAATATAAAAATATATATTTTTAATTTTTTTAATATAAAAAATAATAACAATGGACTGTCACAAAATAAGGATATGCCTTTGATATAACTATCACACTGTTAATCAAGATAAGATAGCTGTTTAGTTTCATGACAGTCTTACTGACAGTGCCAGATTTTTGTCTTTAGGACAAAATTTAGAATTCTGCCATTCGGACCTGACCACTCTGGCCTGTAAAGAAGGGAATTGGAAATTCCTTTTTTAACTGCATTCCTTAGGGAGGTGTGGGGAATGTCCTGTTGCCCTCAGTCACATAACCACTTGTGAGAAAAGGATCTAAAGGTCAAGTGATAGTTTAAAAACCAGGAAGCAGAGGATTCCAAGTTCTGTCTGATCTGCTTTCTGGAGATGAAGAGCAAAGTATGTTGTGTGATTTCAACAGGGGGAGAAGGAAATGACTGACTGAGGAATAGTAGAATGTACTTGGGAGTGTTTTGAATAAGTCTCTGAGAGAGGCTGAGTTTTCATTTTACTAAGACTGTTTTGGGAGAAGTCTGAGAGCTAGAGACCTTGTTTAGGAAGCCAGTAAGCACCTTAGCTGCTCAATGTGTATAATGAGGAGCTTTACTGAAGTCTAGTTAGGAGCTCAAAGAAGAGCTAGGATTTTGTTTGTTTTATTGGACACTTTTCCAACACTATAAATAGTCAGCCCTGGTTCTTTGCCTTACAGCTGCATTTGTGTCCAATTCTGGAGATCCACCTACTTAAAAGATGACTTGCTCCTGCACTCTATCCTGCTAAAGCCATTAAAAGGGAAATGAAAGCTCAAAAGGGAAATTAAAGAGGCATGGTCAGAGCAAAGCAAGGGTCAGATGCAGGGAACACAGTGTAAAACAGTTCAAAGCAAAGGGCAAATCCAGAAGATACAGTATAGTAGTAATATCAGGCAGAGTCTGAAGCTGAGAAAACAGAGAAATAAAGAGCACCGGGGGTGATTTGAAAGACAAGGTACAAAAACAAGCAGAAGTCAGGATTATAATAAGGCTAGGGAAACATAAACTAAGATTAGAAAGTCTCAGAAACTAAACCTTAAGATACAGCCCTGAGCTCTGTCAGATCCAAGTTTTTATGTTCTGAACCACTTGATATGGGTGTCGTTGTAAATCGTCTCCAGGTGGCCTAAGTATCCTGTCAATCGGTATCTGCAGCACTTGGTGCTGAGAGACAGGTTGAGAGGTGAAATAAACCACTTCTGTGTCAATACTAGCGTGCCCAAGTGCTCATCATGGGGGGTGGGGGCATGACAGTGAGGACCAGAAGGTTCCAGGGGTACGTTCAGTGAAAATACTCATTGTGCAGAGAGGCTTAACATCCAGCTCCCACCAAGACATCATCCTCACTAACCTCCTCATCTGTGGATTGTACAGAGCAGCCCTGTAAAGGATCTTTGTCAGAGTATAGAGTTATGAAAGGTGATTCTCCATCTAGTGAAACAGAACCAGAATGTATTCTAGTGCAGTTCCCTGTCCCACATAGGCTCCCATTTTCTTGTAGCCTATATCCGATGAGTCCTGTCTGAAAATAGCTATTTCTCAACACTGGCAACAGAAATGGCAGATATGTGTCAACAAATAGTCATCAAGGAATAACACACCAAGGCAGATAGAAGAGTGCAGCCCCCTATATCATGAGAAGAGAAACCACTAAAATACAGAAGAGGGTGTAACTTTCAGCAGTTTAGAGGAAGGAAGCTGATGCTTGGAGAGTTGTCAAAAACAGTAGATTGGATCGGGACAGACACAGCCAACAGTTAGCACCCTAAAGTTAACAACTGTTCTCAGTGATCCAGAGATACCAATTCCTTTGGCAAATGACCCCACAGAACAGCATCACCAAATTGATTCCAGCTTCCTGCACAACATTGACAAGTTGGGGAGAAACAGCAACTTCACCAGCAGTTCTGGAGTGTAGACTGCCCTAAGATGGTGCTTCTTCCCTGTGCAAAGCCGTGAAATATTGAGCATTCTTGATCCTTACAGGTGAAGACTGCTTGCTTCTACCATCAGTATAGACCTAGTAAGCCTCTCTTACAACCACCTGTAAGAGATGACGGTGAAAATGAAAAGGTGCCAATCAGTAAAATGGCAGAAAACATTTGCGAAAGACAACAGCAGTATTTATTATTGCACTTGATGACAACATTGATATAAATAACTTGTCATTTTCTGCCACTGTTGGAAGATATTGTGATTCCTGTCAGATCAAATATTAAGCTTGCTGCCTAAGGTCTCTGGCCTCTGGATGGCATAATAAAGAGGATCAGAAATGTAGCAGAAGCGTTTGTGAACAACACTGAAGAAATTGGAAATGACATAAGATGAAAAAATTGACAACATATGATGCAATAATTGGGAAGTAAATGAGATTTGTAAAGTTTCCTGAAGATAAATTCAGCCACCTCTCATGTCACATTTATCATTAATCAAGAAAACTGTGTTCTAAAGTTTTGAATTCAGAGCTTAATATTGGATGAATACGTACTGTATGTCTACTGTATGAATTACCTTGTTGCTTGTCCACTTTGTGTTACAGAGTGACAAAAGTGAGTGCAGGGCAGTGGTTTGGGAGCCATATAGACTTTGAGTATGCATATAATGGTCAGTGTTTTTGTAGTTGGACTTTTTGTCTGTCTGTTTCGTTTCATTCTTTTAATCAAGGTCTTTAAGCTTTCCTGGGACAAACAGCAGGACAGGGTCAAACAACCAAAAAAATGAAATGACACGTTATTTGCCTAGATGCCCATTAATTACCCTATAGTCAGTGATGAGTGACGAGAGGGGTTTAGGAACACAGGGACAGAGACGAAGCACAAGGAACAAAAGAGGAGGGGACAATGCACCATTACACCTGGTCAACTGCATACAGTCAGTTCGTTAATTAGCCCTTCCTTTACCCAATCACGAGAACGCTTATGTCAACCCTGAGCCTTTGCCGGGAAGAGTACTTTATATATAAGCCTCAGCCAAGGGGCTTCATAACCAGAAGGATTTGGAACAGAGGATTTGCACCACAGGACACAGCAGAGGATCCAGAGATGAGGAGGGATTCAACAGAGAGCTGCAGAGAAAGGTTCAGGTATTGTCTTCCTCCCCTACTCTGTCTTTATTGCTGAGAGATAAGGAAGAAGTAGCACAATGGACCATGTTGTTTGGGGCTAGCTGGTCTGGAGAGAAGACTATCGGCAATTGAGGGACTGTGCAGAATTTCATCTCTTTCTTCAGTGTGATGAAAGAAGATGCTAGGATAGGTGACTGACTTGATTCAGAGAACACAGGATTCTCCTTTCTGGGAGTCTGGGTAAGTTGAAAATAATCTGCCTTTCACTCTTGTCTGAGGCTGTGGAGTATCAGCATTTAAAAAGAGTACTTAGCAGTATGTGGGCACTCTACTGTTTCTTAAATTCTCTTCTCTTCTAGAGGTATAAAGAGTCTCTGATTAACACCAATTCAAAAACAGGAATGCATCAGCTTCAGGGCATGTTTACTTCTAGATTATCTCGTCCCTCCATCCGCGGTGGTCCAGGGTATTACTGTTCCTCTCTCTTCTTCAGAACCTTCCTCCTTTAGCACCAGTTTAGGGAATGACCAAACTTTCTGATCTTATTCTTGTTCTGAGGCACATACAGTACATATTCTTCCTCCTGCAAACGAATGGGGTAGACTGTCGATCGTGTTCCCGAGTGGCTTCTTGACATACTCCTTGAAGAGTTATGAGTCTTCTCCAATTATTTTTACGTTCTCCAAACTTCCATGGTGTTTCTTCAGCCACCTGCTCCTTGGTCTCACTCCTGTGCACATCCATCACAAGCACTAACTGAATAATGCCGAGCCAGCTAACAATTTATCTTCATAATAACAAGTACTGTACTTTTATGGAAACCTTGTATATCACCTGCATTTTTCAAGGAATTGCTTTGTGCATTATATGGGTTAGTGAGATTTATTATTTTTCAGTAAACTGACATTGCTGAACACTCAGTCATCTAAAGCAAATATTTTTGGCAAAGGCAGCCAGTCTGTACTCATGAAAATATTTTGTTTTCTGCTCTTTGAAGTTACAGCCAAGCTGCTGATTTAAAACAGCAAGCTAGAAGATTTTGTCAACAGTGCCAGCTGTAATGTGGCATACAGGAAGGAAGCCTTTTACTCTGAAAGGAATGGCAAGAGTTTGAGGTGGGGCTTTGTTTACATGAAAACTTTTTTTACACAGAATTAGGTAAATATATAAATATGATTAAATTCATGTTCTTGTAACAGTAAAAAGAAAATGGAAGAAGGGCACACACATACACGTCATACTCTTCAGTGTGTTCTACTCTATCAGGTGGTGTATAATATATTATGTACAGTTTTTGTTTAACAAATATAAAGTCTTTTAAGTCTAGGTTTTAAGCAAAAATAGGACACTTCATTGAAAATGTTCAGTTTTGTCAGATACAAAAGCAGAGAAATCATTAACTATGGACTTGTTATGGCATTATAATGAGCATCAAAAGAAACACTCTGATTATGTGTGTTACTGGACACAGGTGATGAGGTTATTTGGGCTCTTGAAAAATTCGAGAAATAAACTTGATCAGGACGATGACTTGTCAGCACCTTTGCATTATCAGTGTCAGGGGCTGCTTTAAATCAGCTGTCACTCATCGTCTTGGCTGTTCACAGCCAGATATTTATAACCTGGTAAGATGTTACAGACAAACACAATCAATAACAGGTCATGATCTGGGACACCGGGAGTCATGACAGCTCACCAGGATCAATATAACATAATTCAAGTATGATGGTATGGGCGGGAATGAAATCAAGACATCTACTTGGCAGTGATTGATTTTAACCTGACTGCATGACCTACAGTAATCAAGGCGAGGGTAGCTTGCCTGCTGCCCTTTCTTGTGTGATCATTCTAATGTGACAACACTCCAGCAGGCCAATGCACATTCTCAAGCTGTTCACGTAACAAAGACTCTCTCATGACATGGGAATGTGACAGTTATGCTGTAGTTGACTACTTGCCAGATTTGAGCTCCACAGAACATTTACAGAATGAGCAGAGATGAGCAGGTACCGTATCTAGGACCTGGAAACTGGTGAACAGGCACTTTCTTGTTGAGGATCTGCAAGAGGCAATATGGTTCAAAGCATGCCTAGCAGGTTTTTTTAATACCCAGTATTTATACAGTGCCTTGCAAAAGTATTCAGACCCTTCCAATGATATGCTATTTTGTGAAATTACAAAATGATGTATATACATTTGAAACACTAAATCCTTTTAATAAACTAAAGACTTCTAAGGGTAAGGTAAGTTACAGTTAAGATGAACAAAAGCTAAAGAGAAACAAATGAAATATATATAAATATTCAAACCTGACTATTTAATAATTGGTGGAAGTACCTTTGGCAGTATTTACAGGAACAAGCCATTTTTGGATAAGTCTCTATCAACTTTGCATACCAGCTTTTGCTAATTCTTCATGGCAGATTTGTTCTCAAGTTGCTCTAGATCACTTGTGGCCAGCAGTTTGCAGTTTTCCCCACAGTTTCTCAAGATTTGAGTCAGGATTTTGATTGAGCCACTCAAGGACATCCACTTAAATATTTAAGCCACTCCAGCATTAGCAATATAAACAACTGTATCACAGTGCCACCCTTTATTATATTTAATGTGTTTGATTTCTTTCAAATTCTTTATTCTTAAATATTTTAACATAAAATATTTTCCATAGCCCAACGTTAGACTAATCTAACCGCTAGGCAAAATACAACCAACAGTGTGTCTTTTTATGAAGTTTACAATGAAAGTTTAGGGGGGGTGACACTCATCCCAGCTGTTCTGTTAATCACCCCTGGTGTAATTTCCTAAATAAAAAACTTAAAAACAACATCAATACCCTATGTAAGCATTTTGTCCTTCAAATGATTTTTTTACATCCTTCTCCACTCCATATCCACCTTTATTCACTTATCACTCTGCAGGGGGGTCCCAGCCTCCTTGTCCTGTGGCCAGAGGACTGGTCCTCAGCCAAGTGGGTTGAGCCAACCGTTACTTTTACTCAACACTTTTTCAATACACTTCATTCTTGGGTGTTAAACTTAATTATTGTGGCATACAGGTGTTGTAACAGAAGAAATAAGGTTCTTGATCCCGAGATGAAGTAAAACAGATGAGTTTATTGCATGCAAGGAACAATAAAGCCGAAGTCTTGTTTCCCGCAAGAAACAACAAAACCGAAGTATTGTTCCCCGTACTGTTACAAACTTTTGGGTTATATAGTGTTTTCTTCTCCGTTTCTGACGTCACTCGGTCTGATGGTAAAGAGGGGGGTTCATGGTATTTGGCCAGTTTACGATGTTCTGGGCAAATGGTCAGTTTAACATTACACCCAGGGGGGTTCCTAGCTTGCATCTGCAATCCTTATCAGTTAACCCCCTTTCCTGCCATAAACCCCAGCTTGCGACTTAGAAGTCTAAACCCCCTACAGAAAGGATTAAATTCAAACCCCCGTCTTCACATCTTTCTTCACAGGTAAATTTACACTATTAATATTATAATGGAGTGAATCTAGATGCAATGGGTAAAACCTGGCATGTGTCAGCATTTCCAGCTTTGGAAAGACAGGAAAAAGGGAGACAATAAGACAGCAAGGTAAAGTGGAAGACAAAAGGCTCCTTGAAAGAGAGCTCCTTGATCACCAGATCAAGGAAGATCACCAGATCACCCAGGAAGACCAGATTCGAGCTAGGTAATCGAACCTTGTTAAGACAGCTTGCTGTTCTGTGGTTTTTAGGAAACTCTGATTTCCTGAGTAAGGAATCCCTCAGTTAAAAATAGCCTCTCCTGTTTACTGGGTGGATTATTAGGATAGGGAGATAGGATCCAATTCGTTTTACAGCAACTGGGTTTATATATAGAGAATTTTCTGCAGTTTGTATTTGCTTTGTATTTGTATTTTATTTGCTTATTTCTCCTTTGACCATTGTAGGAGTTACAGTATGTAAGTCAAATACTTTTTCTTTTTCTGGGTGATTAGGATCTTAGGCATCTGGGAAGCCTAATTTAAAAATGAGTAAATAGTGCAGCTTGTGTTCTGTATGTTTATGTTGTGTGTAGTTTATTGTATGTAGCTGTAATTAATAAATATTTAACCCAGTGTTCCTGAATTATTACTCTTGTTAATAATGTTAATGTTAAAGCTGTGCCAGAGAATAAAGAACTCTAACTATACCAACCACATAGGTATATTCTGTGCAAAAATGTTTAGAAGCTGGGGGTTATTATTATTTATTTTAATAATTGATTTATCCTATTTGTTATTTCCTGATAATCTATAGAACAATATTAATGAATCATGGTATGAAATCCTTTTGCATGGTTTTCTTAAGTCATAAATCATTTCTGCCAAACTGAAGTTTACCAAAACTATCGCTCATCTACTGTATGTTTTAGATCTGGAAAATCCTCACATTTCTCATTTACATCAGTGTTGTAAAAGGTAAAGGAAGGTCTTCACTTTTAAAACATAAAAAGTCAAAAGAACATTAAAAGCATATTATATAGAATATAAGATGATGAAGCATAGTTGAAAAAAATAGATAAAAACTAAATTTTTGTTGTGAAAAAACATGACCACACAGCTTTTCAAATGAACATTGCGTTAATTAAAGGTGTGACAAAAGAAACTATGTAGTTGTAGGGCAACCATACAAAAAATGACACGCAGTGTAGCCGACAAATCCACCCCAATAGAGGAGCTCATTGGGGACCCATCTGTGTTTGTTTTTCCCCAATCACACTCACTTTCATTTTTTTTCACACTACACATCCCTCATAGAAAGCTAACACACTTTTTTTTTCACACAAATACACACAATTCATGGACTGGTATGTATTGACCCCTGCTCAGGTCTTTGCCATTGACAGAGGGCCAGCAGCCAGAAAGGCAACCTCCGTCACTCCTTCTGGTCTTCACCCAGGTATTCTGACAGCACAAGATCAGCCCTTCACCCTGCCTGCATCAGGGCTGGGGAATACAGCTGAGTCTCGTGCTGTCCAGATGCACATCTATGCACATGCACATGTAGGCATACACTACCTCCCAGTGATCAGCCCCTGCAGCTCAGCAACCACTGTCCAGTCAGTCACAAACATTAGCATTTTCCCCACACACGTTTCTGTATTTTAGACTCATTCACATTTTTAACTCGAGTATAACTATGCAGGAGAGCCCAAAAGTCTGAAAGTCTGACAACCCATCATTAGGACCTCTACGATCCCACAGATCTCATAAACCATTCTCACAAAGACACAGGTCACAGTGCCTCAGCTTCTGTGGCCAGCAAACATCTGCTGCCCATAAGCTTGCTTTCACCACTCCCTCTCTCGAAGCCCTGGCTCATGATGTGGACTCCATTCTCATCAGATTTCACACCCCTCCACAGCTTTTCCAGCTCAAAGTGCTCCGGCCTTGTCTGGCTGCTTTCTTTACACTTTAGTGATATCTGACTCTGTAGCACATGCAGCCCAGTGTTGCCACTTTCCAGGCAAACGCACTCAGGGAACATCCCTACAGCTGCCAGTGCCTCTCTTGCATGCCCAGCCTGCCTGCATCAATCACAATCAATCCTGCACGGCATGTTTGTGAGAGTTCTCCGCTGACATGCATTGCTTTTTAAGGATAAGTGGTTTTCCATCTCTTTAAATGGACTGAGAGAGCTCCGCAGTCTCTCTGCATCCCGTGAGAACCCATGCAGTCTCTCTAGAGAGAGAGAGATCAGTTAGGCTGTATAAATAGGACAGCCCATAAATGTAGTTTAGCAAGCTATTCTCTACAGCTGTGGCTTCCAAACAGACAGTGGGTCATGGCATCTCACTAAAGTCACTGTGCTGTTTTTATAAAATACCCCTCTGTTTAGAAATATCTGAAAAAACATTTTAGGTAACGTTTATAAGCTGCTCTAATAACCCATCAGGCCCAGGATTATCTAAATCATGTAGCACAAAGCAGGTTGAGAGTACATTCAGAATCCTAAGGAGACAAACCTGAATGTAACAGTAGGGTAAAAACTAAATAAAGTGATAAAGTAGAACAACCGCTTTTAAGAACTGAGTTAGAAAGAATACACCTACATTAGTGCAAAATACATTTTGCTTTGATTTTCAAAATTTGATTAAGATAAACTAATAAGGAATAATTAAAAGAAGTGTAAAAAGTTAGCCAGAACAACTAAACCATAGTTAACCAATGTTTTAGAGAGAAAAGAACACTTTAACACTAAATGGTTCAACCCGCATACCTCACAGATATGAACTCGAGACAAAAAACAAAAGAAAAACAAATCTATTGCTGAACAAGCAATCATAATACACTAGAAATATGATTTATAATGTAAGCAGATTAGGAATTAGCAGAATGATTTGTATACATTTGCTGCTGTTGCAGAGATGAAACATGAAAAGTAGGAGAGGTGTTTTACCTAATGGATAAATGATTTATTCCTTACTTAGAATCAGCTGCCTACAAGCATATTCAGCTCTGCATTCTATTGTATCTAATTTACTAATGAGTTTCTTTTTAATTTAATTAATTTTAATTAACTTTATTATGAACCCAGTAAGACATTTTCATAATTGCCCATGGCAAACGTTAATCACTCTTGTACCGAAAAGGAAGCACTATACAAATACCAATAACCTTTTGTGGTGGGAATACCCACCACTGAATTACAATATTCTGATAACAAAAATACTGTTTATTAAATTATTAAAGTAAACCCCAACTATTGGTAGGCAAAGATGTACTGTACATGCCTACAACATCTACAGTAGGTGGTGTTTAGTTCTGTTCCATTCACAGTTTTACTTGTAGCTCACTTACTCAATTCCATTTCTGAATCCAGTCCGGGATTAAAGTACTTGGGAAGTGCAGGAGTGACAGGCAGGATATGGCAGTGCTACTGCTATTGCAGTTAAGAAGCACATGCACTCCCAGATAATGCCACATCTTGAAGAGCAGGTCATTTTCATAATGTGCCCTAAATTCAATCCCTCTGTGTGCCCTGTCTTGTCATTCTCTCATTGTACTGTACATTGCAATATCTGTCATTTACATATCTGTCGTCAGTTACTTTTCTGTAAATTATTATGCATTATTCTTGAACACTAACTTATCTGCTAGTGTAACACATCAACAAAGATCTAACTGCAATATGTTTTAAAATAACACATATTGAATAAGATGTACAAAATTTTACATCTAGACTATCTGTGATAGTGACATTTTAATTGAGTACTTTTAGTTAAAATGGGCAGGGCCTTTGAACCACAAAGTAGTGATATGAGATTCTATAATGTAGAATATCCTGTTTATAACTTACTGTATGCTGACATTAAATATTCTTAAATTAGGTGATTTTAATAAATGTTTCTTCTTTCCTAGTTCTCCAATGTGAAAAGGTAAAATCTAATAGATGTTGTATCATTCTAAGACTGTCATGATAGTTTAATATTTAAAATTTTTGGACTTATATCTTGGTTTAACTGTGCATGGTTTATCCCTGGATTTTGATTGTGGGTTACTCTGGTTTCACCATGAATTACAGTATAGGACTATATTGCATGACAGGAATAATATGGATAATTTATGAAGACTTTGTTGCAAAAATGACCAGCTTTATCTTTGGCTCCTATTTATCAGTCTAAATCATACAAGTATTTGAAAATGTAAACCTGTTTTTTGAGTATGTCCCTGTTTTTGTCTCTATTTAATATAGTACATTACAAAATAGAGATATCAATCTATTTATAAATGTTAGTGGATATTACACTAATGTTAAGAAGAAAAATAGGGGAACAGTTAAATAAAAGTACCTGAGCAGTAGGTAAAATTTGAGGCAGCTGAGTTTTTTTTTTTATTCTGTAACACAGCTATCTTAATAGGGAAATTAAATCAAAGTTTGAACAAACGTATTTATTAACAATAAAATAAGAAAACTATAAAAACACAATATGTTACAGGACAACACATACAGTACAAACAAATCTATGTGTTTCAGAGATCTACAGTATGTTCCAAAGATCCAGAAACTCTGTAATCTAGCTCTGTAAAATATTAAACATTAATCTTAAAACAGTATGCAACATTTACAGAATGTCAAGACAAATAAGAAATCTGCATCCAAAGAAATAAATACAATTCAGAACTAAATCTCTCTTGGTACAACATGGATGTCCAAACTGAACTGGAATCTCCCGTAGTGTAGTGGTGAGTATCCCTGCCTGTCATGCAGGAGACCAGGGTTCGATTCCCTGACAGGGAGTTACATCAGTTGGGGTGGAGCAGTGGCTCTGTGGCTAAGGATCTGTGCCTATGGCAGGAAGGTTGCTGGTTCAAATACCCCAGCAGGCAGAGGAATCCTACTCCATTGGGCCCCTGAGCAAGGCCCTCAACCTCAATTACTCCAGGGGTGCTGCATAATGGCAGACCCTGTGCTCTGACCCCAGGCTCTCTCCCTATCTGTGTGTCTTGTGGAGAGCAAGCTGGGGTATGTGAAAAGATAACTCCTAATGCAAGAAATGGTAAAGGGTTAATAAAGTGATATTATTATTATTATTATTATTATTATAGAAATGCATCAGTGGGTGAGAACATTTTTAGTCTGAGGAAACATTTTGTATGTAAAACTGGTGGTGAAAAAATCACCATTCAGCAGGCAAATGATTCGCAACACAAGGTCAAAGCTACATCAGAGAGATTTCAAAATAAAAAGGGAAATGTACTTGGATTGACCCAGTCAAAGTCCTGACTTCAATACTATTGAGCATCTAAGGAAAGACTTAAAAACTGCTGTCTACAAGCGACCCCAAGCAAATCGAGAGAGCTGAAACTTATCTGCCAAGTCAAATGGGCAAAAGCTGCACCGGGCTAGTGTGCAAAGTTGTAGAGACTTAACCAAAAAGACTTGTGGCTGTAATTGCTGGCAAAGATGCTTTAACAAAATATTGAGTTCCTGGGTCAGAACACTTGTGCAATCAGCTTCATCATAATCATACTTCGTTTTTTTGTCTCTTTAGTTTTTGCTGACATTTACAGGAAGTTATCTTACTCATCAAGGTCTTGAGTTTGAGTATTTAGATTTTAGATAAAGAAATGACGTTGCATGCAGCACTTAATGATTTCACAAAACGGAACACCACAGGAAAGGTCTAAATACTTTTGTAAGCCACTGCAAATTAGTCAGTTTTGCACCTTGTGCATCCATTTCCCAAACTAACCATTATGATGTCACATTTGGGTGCTGCAGTGGCTCTGTGGCTAAGGATCTGCAGTTGTGGCTGGAAGGCTTGACCCTGCGCTCTGACCCCAAGCTTCTCTCCCTGTCTGGAGAGAAAGTTGGGGTATGTGAAAAGACAAACTCCTAACACAAGAAATTGTCTATGGCCAATATACTTATCTTATCTTACCTTACATTTGGTGGAAAATGTGGCAAAAAGCTGTACCGTCTTGGGAACAACATGCCTTGGCTAACAGAGACGGAACAAGTGAGGGAAACGTTTGTATTTTCATATTGACAAAAATCACCAAAGGTGAAAAAATGCTACTCCTGCCTTTCCCAGCAAAAGGGCAAGAGGAGCTACTAGAGCTCTGTACCAGAAAAAGAGAAGGTGCTGTTGCTCCTCCGAGGCCAAAGCCAAAATATGTGATGGTTTTGGTAACACTGCTGACATGGTTGAACCTTGAAGAATTTAAAATAAAAAATGTGGTATTTATCCTACTATTAACGAGATCCCTGAGAAGACAAAGACATTGCATCATCTCAAGGGATTAAAGTGCACTGTGGACTGACTTGAAACCGAATAGTGAACTCTTATGCGTTACACAACCATGCTGAACTAGAACACTGAAAGGAGATATGGTTCACATTAAGCACAAAGATGAATATGACTCACTCCTACTGGAATTTGAACATTTAAACTCTGGGTCTTGTGTGGTTGTGTTTAGTATTACCTAATAACAGTCTATAGCATGTTACTTGTATGTGTGTGTTTGATACTAACTGTCTTCTCCTGGGTTGTCAGAGTTTTGTAGTGTAGGGTGTCTGACATTTAGTTCCTTAATGTAATATGAATGCTATTATTAATATTACTAATGGTAGTACTAGCTCTGTCTTGGTAACTATCCACCCTCATCATGTAGATTTTCTACATATACATATTTTCTTTTCATATACTGTATATTCTGTGGTGTAATGTACTAAGAAACTCTTTCTTACCATGCCCACTGTATTTTATTTATATTTTATACTGGGTTCAGGTTTAGTTGTAATTATCAGTGGTGATCAATTAGGGCAATAGGAATGTGTCATAAGAAATTGAAAAGGCCCTTTCTCCTACTCTACTCTTCTTTTAAACTTATTTGAAAAAGTCTCTCTGATTTTGTTATTACCCCTCATGTGTAGGAGATTACTAGACCTGAAGATAATACTGCATTTTATGGGTTCCAAATAGACTTGTTCAATAAACTTAGGACTCTCTCCTCTTCCCACTTTGGGACATATTGTTAGTTATTGTAACAACCGCGGGTTTCAGTATGGAATGGAGCAGGCATGGGACTCAGGGAATGTGGTTAAACAACACATTTAATAACTCGAACTGGGGAAAGGTACACACACAGGGACAGGGGTTACAGTGCTGCACCTTCACTAACACACAGACACGAAGGGAAGAGGCTGTCTCCCAGCCTCCGCCCCACTATATACAGTCCCGTAGTCCTGCCCTCAGGCGCTGTTTGCAGCCCACCTTGCGTGTGCATGGCTAAAGCACCCTGCGTTTAGAGAGAGCAGAAGTGGGAAAATCATACAATATGTCTCTTATCCAGTAACTAGAGTTATCCACGCTCTACTGCTATTAATAAAAAGTGGGAGCTGACTGACTTCATGCTTCACTTTGCTTTTAACTGGAATAAAGAATTTAAAAGATCAAGGATCTACCAGTATATATTAGGGGAAAGAAATATTAATGTTTTTGCAGAGCTGTTACCAAATTAAACATTTACTGTATACTTGTTGCAAAGAGCACATTTCTCAAAAACAGTTAATGCCCAAGCTTTTGATTTGATATGACATCTAGGACTATTAAAATCTCCTGGGTGACCTACAGTGAGGGTGACTGATTTAATCAAATCAGTGTACGTAGGCAAAATGTACAGTACAATGTCCATGTTCATAACATTAGCTCTTTGCCAAAGGCTGCATTCTGAATACCACACTCTTTAATACTATACTGTATATATCAACCAGTAGGCAACAGTGCTACAAAACTCTGCTCTGGACAAAACACACCTTAATTGTAACCAGTAGAGCAAGGCTCTTCAGTAGGACCTGGCCACTGGAATAGTATTGTGAAAAACAAAAAGAGAAGAAGCTCTAGTTTAAAATAAACCACTGCACATGGAAACACACAGTAAGCTGTTGCTATCTGGGCCTATTGATGAGATTCCTGGGACCTGGGAGATTCAGCCTAGCTGCGAAACCACCAGCTGAAAGGCATGCAAGGCTAAGAAGAACAGGACTTATCACCTGAACTATCTTCAATAAAGATTCTGAAAAAGCAGGTGGACGAAGTGATTCTGCCCAGCCTCTTGTACAACCATGAAGTCTGGGATTAAGCTATTTAAGCTATTTAAGATAATATTAAGGATCAACTCTCCAAGTGATTGTAGTTTAAAATAAACTGAATAGATGAACAGATATTTATATTACAGGAAGTGCCCTAGATTGTGAAAGCTGTAGTTTATGAGAATACTGTTGCTATGAATTATGGTTACAAATATTGTTTAGGTTTTGTCAAATCACTTGGAAGGCAGAATTTTTTTTACCACTTCTAATTCACCAAAACTTCAAACATGCAAAAGGCAAAAGCAAAAACCATAAGGCAGTTCTCTCACAGGAGTTGGGATTCAGCAAGAGCTAATTAATGCTTACACCCTTGTTAGATTAGAAAGAGAGACATTAGAATTAATTTCATCATGTTGAGGGAAAGAAAGATAGGCAAGGAATTCAATATTGACTTACCTGTACATACTTACTTGCAGAGTTACAAATTACAAAATATAAAAATGGGTCATCACAAGTTTGCTAAAACGTTTAATTTGCATCAAACTGTCAAAGTATCACTGGCATAAACCTTGCCATTAGAATACCACATGCATGATATAATCTTAAAGACTAAGTTAATATTTCAATCTAATAAACATTGAAAGGGCAACAGTTGTTTAATCTAATTGTTAAGTACTGTATACAGTATGTATACATGCGCAGAAAAATAGCTTTGTTCCTTACAAGAAAAAAACAGGGATTGGTCACTAAAAAAATAAAAAAGAACAATCATATAATCTGCTCAATAACAATAGGGTAGGAAGGATGCTAGTTAACAACAATAATAACAGTCTATACAGGAAGGAAATTTATGGCAAGAGAGTGATTCCTTCAGAGAACGGGATTACAAAAAGGGTGATGTTGAAGCATAACTAGATGTTCAAACAGAAAACACACAATACTGACCACTCAGTAACATAGCAGGTATATTGCAACCAATATAAGGAGTTCATAAATATACAATAACGGGCTTTTTAACATACAATTTAACTTCAGGTGTACTAAGAATATCAAGCTGCACAACAGTTAGGGTGGTACTTTGCTGAGGATCATCTACAATCACACATTAAATTACAATAAAAAACATCCACTTTTTCTACACAAGAAAAACAACCGCAACAAAACAGCAATGGCCCACTGACAATCCGTTCCAGGTCATTACTATTAACATTTTATATCATATTTTCTTAACCTTGTTTCAGTTGGGCTAATACTCTGGGTGGTATTATGACTAGTGTATAATAAGACACACTGATAATAAGACATGGCTTTTGGATTCCTGCTCTATGACTTTAAGACTTCCATGTTGCCAATTCCTTTTCTAACTACCTACTATTTAGGCTTCCAAAACCACAGTTGATTAAAGGGATGGTACTGTATATGATAAAACCTCAATATTCACAAAATCACCTATTTGCAGGCTGCACAACAGGAGACAAAATGCAGGCTCCCACTTGCACATCTTCATCTCATGGATCTACTTCACCTGACCTGTGTTCACATCTGTAATAAAGGCACAGCTTGGTTTACAAAGAGTTAACGCTTATGTAGAAGTGCATCATGGCGTCAGCTGGTCACTTTCCGACAGGAAAGCATTAGATGTGAGCTGTGTGCAGGCCTGTTATGAGTCATGCATGTACTGTATATGAATGTTGTGCTGCAAAATAAAAGAAAAAATAAAATACCTCCCTGGTCCCCTAAGTTATCAGAGTCTAAATTCTTGTGTGTCCATCTCAGATCCTGACATGGAGTTCACAACAAACTATTTAAGTGATATACTGTAGCAAAGACCTGGCAGAAGGTTTTGAGGTGAGAAAAGACAAAATCAGAATTTTCTGGCCAAAAGGCAATGTATTATATCGGGCACAAAACCAACACAGCACATTACCCACTCAACACTCTTTCTTACTGTCAAGCATGGTGATGTCAGCATTATGTTTTGGGACTTTTCATGAAAACCTCGTCAAGATGGAGCAAAGTACATTTACATTTCAGTAGGACACTGACCCACAGCACAAGGCAAATGCTACACTGGATTGGCAAGATTTGCAAACTGCTGTCCATCAATCCTCAACTAATAATGCTCACATTATAAAAAATCCATACAAATCATTTGTAATTCAACAAAAATAGAACATTACTGGAAGGGATTGAATGCTTTGTAACCATTGTATTTGTGATATAGCAATGGCAAATATTGTGCTTTCCAACAACAAAATACCATCAAATCTAAAGCCAAAAAGAACCTAGTCTCAAGAATTCAAAAATTAATCAAGAACCATTAGTTTTCTTATTCCCATACCATTGAATATGTAGGTTGGGAAATGATTCATTTGATTTACAGTGATACACTTTGTGGAGAGAACTGTTTTTTATGTAGTTGGTGAAAATAAGCACAAAACATGAATGGGACTGTGGCATTGAGAAACAATGCAGATACCCTTTGCATTTGTAGTGCTAACATCTTGTAGGATACTACACCATGCAAACACCACTGCAATGGCTCCTACATTTTTTAGACTTTTTTAGGATTTTTAAATAATTTGTTTTTTAAGTATGTCCAGGGAAGTGGATAGAAGGTTTCTACATAATTCAGATACAGTTATCCAGTTCTCCAGTAACCAGTTCTCAATGAATCATTGAATGCCTCTATTCTGCAATTTGAGAACTCCTCTTTTAGGATCATTATCTAAATGATTTTGAAAATCTCCTTAACAACCGTATCATAGGTTCTATCCGAATGAATCGTTTACTCTTGCTGCTGGTTTGAAGGACTCTAAAATGTTGGTTAATCCATAAACATATGAAGAATTGTATGGCCATATACCTGTAGATGATTATTAATTTTGTTCTTATTGTTTTTATAACTTTAGTTGTCAAATGGTACAGTAATTCTTTAATTTGTTTGGTTTTGTCATCCTTTTACATTAGCACTGCCTGTTTTGTGTGACTTGTAAAAACGTTTTGCTAAATAATGTTTAAGTCTCTCCATGAGAGGAGATTGTGTGAGGCTGCAAATGAAACACTGTCATCACCACCTTGGCTAAATCATATAATACAGATTGTATGCACTCTAAAGAAAGACTACCGCCATCTTATACTTGACATATGTTTGTTTCAGACAGAGTTTTAATGGGAGATGAACTTCAGCTTACAAAAAACTGAAAAAAAGTTTTTGTGTAACACACAAGTATCAAATGAAATCTTTAAAAATTAAGACATTTCGAGAAAAAAAAAACTTTAAATGCGTTGTTAGAAAAATCAGTGAACTGTGAATTTGTCAGAACAGAATGTTCAATCCAAGAAGTTCAGGTGTTCTCACTGTTCTCAGTAAGAAGTTTTCTCATTCCTTTTGTCAGGGGAGATGGAACTTTGTACATAACACTGACTCACTCCAAAGATAGTGATGTCTTCAGTATATGATTTGTTTCTTCTGCCGTTTCCAGTACTGGGAAATTCCATGACATTAATTGATATGCTTAAAAAAAACTTTCCACAAAAGTGTAAGCTTGTTATCATTTCTAAGAAGGTTTCTCCAATGTACACAGCTCTGTATGCCAGAAGATCATTCATTAATTAAAGTTATTTCTTTGTCTTTCTCTGCAGAGATGCAAGTATCATGTATTTACACATAAAAAAGAGCAGACATTGTCTAACATCAACAGAAAATAACTTCAACTTCTTAACAGCCTTCGATTTTAATAATTTAAACACAGAAGTAAAGCAACTGAGACTACAGGATATGATGTTTAGCAATGGCTTTCTGTAAATGACATTCTATTTACAGTACATGTGTATAAATTGCTGTCTTTCATTTCAGGTTCTTATTTTTCAAATATTGTAATAATTAAGATTTATTTCACATTGCTTCTATGAAAATACTTCAGCTCGGCATAGCCATCTTCATAAAATGATGGTCTATCAAAGACTTATTGCCTAATTTTTTAGTATTATTTTTAAGACAATGGTTGCTTATTTACACTCATTTAGTATTTTAGGGCACAATGAAATAGAGAATACTTCCTATTAACAATCTGTTAAGGATCAGAATTACAATAAACTGGACTTGCCATAAACTTTGTCTGTGTCAATATCCCTTGAGTCATACAGCGCTGATTCACTTAAGCTACCTTTATTTTTCTTTTATTTGTGAAGCTCATCTTTTATTTGATGTCCTACATTTGTGTTTTGATTCTCTTTTGTTTGACACACTCTGAGCTTCTCTTTTGTGTATTAGGTTTTGAAACAAATTGAAACAGGCCAGTTGTTTTCCTTACGTAATTCATTGTTTTAATGAGATTTAAGTTTTTATTGTAATTTGAAAGAAAGCTTTTTCTTTCAAAAATAATTTGAAATGTTTTACTATTGAGTTTTTAAATAATTTAAGTTACGCAAACTTGTGATACCCTGAATCATGCAGTCGCCAATGTCACGAAGCATTCTTTCAGGACCCTGTGCAGACAACACAATCTGGGGAGGAGTGAGGAAAACACGGAGAAAATAGCATGCAAAGGGGCTGGAAGGAAAACAGGGGGCATCTCCATGGTGCGCTGGTGTTTGGGGGAGGTGCGGCCGAGACAAACAGTTCAAAGGAGTCCGAGGCAAATCCATGAGTGTAGCAGTGTAATCCAATAAGAGATAATCCATCCTGACAGACAGAGATAAAAGCCGGAGCGGGATCCAGTGGCGGGACAGGGGAATAAAATGGGGGTCATGGGACCAGACGCTCCCTAATGCCGTGGTGAAGCCTGTGCCGTCGAGTCGCTTCTGGACTCGCGGATAGACAGGCTTCTGGGCGTCCATCTTCCAAAGCTAAGCCCAGATTGGCAGGAACGCCTGGCTTTTGTAGGACAGGGGCAGGAACCGGAGGCAGGTGCAGGGAATCAAGAATAAAACTAGGAAGGGCTGGAGCATCCTTAAGAGGAGGGGTTTAAGAGCGTGACGGCCAAAATGAAGGCAATATTAGGGTAATTAAAATTACTTTTCAAATAAAGCCTGCATCAGTGCTCATTTCAGTACTTTCATGAGGATCTACACGCAGGTCTTTCTTCTTTGGGTTAAAAGCAGGCCCTGCTTTTACATGATTTTTATAGACCCAGTGGAGGAAAAATATCAAAACTAATATAATCACAACAGTACAAATGACAATTCCAAAAAGGACCCCAGGAGTTACTATATATGTGTCATCTGCAGTGTAGTTCGAAGTTGGAGTAACAAAACCACTTACAACTGGAGGAAAGATAGTTGTTGTGGATCCTACTTTTTCTTCTTCAGAAACACACAAAAAATTATTAAGAAGATAAAACCCTTTTTCACAGTAACAGCTGTAACTCCCGAATGTGTTGTTGCAAAAGTGAGAACAGTAGGTGCCAGATTCACATTCGTCAATATCAACACAGTACAAACCATCTTCCCTTTGGTCTAATACAAATCCATCTGGGCACTTACACATCCAGTAAATGTTTGGATCACATACAGCTGGACATTCATATGAGGAGCAATGCAGTTCACACTTAGAAGTATTTTCATTTCTTTGCACGTATCCCTGAAAACAGGAACACTTGTAACTACCCATTACATTTTCACAGTCCTGCTGGCATACATCATTCAAACATTCATCAATGTCTTCGCATTTACCCTTAACATCTTCATACCCATCTGGGCATCTGCACGCAAAACTGCCAGGCATGTTCACACACACCTTCTCATGGTCACAAATTCCTGGAAGTTCGCAGTCATCTATGTCTCTACATCGCTTCCCATCCTCTTCCAGCTTGAATCCATGGTCGCACAGGCATGTATAGCTGTCATTGTGATTCACACAGAGGTGTTCGCAGTCTGAATTGACACAAAGATTCATTTTATTACAGTTCAGTTTATTATCTTTGAGTTCCTCGCCAGGTGGGCAAATACACTCTGGTTTACCATTCTTCATTCTACACTGGTGCTCACAGCCACCGTTTTCAAACTCACAACTCCAAGGTCCCTGAATCCAGTTATTAGTCTCATCAGCCACACATAAGACTTTGAAATCAGAAGGTTTCAGTGTTGCAATGCTTCCAGGAGGAATGGAGGCGAGATCCTCTCCCATAATTCCTAAAGGGGTTTTGTATAAAATAAACTCATCATAGTCTTGTGGCAGAGGGTCACAGGTTTTATTGAAATTGTACTCACACAGAAATCCATCCACTTCATCCTGACAAGACCTTTCCTTCCACTTCAGATCGCTGGAAACTGAGACACACTGCCGAGAGCAGGCTGAGACACTGTCTTCCCAGTTGGTAAAGTCTGTGTTTTCATCTTCTGTTACCCACACGTATCCTCTCAGTTTAGCGGTGTTATCCGTGCATCGCCCTGCAGGACGCTGAAGCCCGATCCAGAAATCTGCTTTTGAATTCTCTATTAACACAGCGAGTACTTCGTTTGATACCGATGATCGGACGGTCATTAAATTTCCTTGCAACTCACATTTGTTCTTGGCTGTCTGAAAAGTGGCGGAATCCTGGTTTATGCTGTAGCAGGCGTTTCCTACACAGACACCACTTTTCGCCGATTTTCCCGTTATTTGTAAAATAAACTGAACCGTAGCAAGAATTCTCATTAAACTCTCCATAATCTACAGTACGCAATAAAAAGGAATACATCTGATAGTAAACTGCTTCCTTCACCAGAGTTTTGGTACAAAACTATACTGCCAGAGGTTGCTGTACAGCTCCTATTAAATGAGCATCTCTTCCCATTGGTTCGAAAAAGGAAGGAAGTTCCTTTTTGGTAGTGCAGCTGTTTCATTACATATTTGTCAATAAGAAAAACATATTCTGGATTCAAGAATTGTAGAGTGATGATCTGTTTTTTGTACCCATGCTAGCATGTAATTCAGTCAAAACGTTTTTTTTTATTCTTGCCTGTTAGCCGTGCTGTAAGCAAAAACTTTCATCCTTAAAGTTTATGAAAATTAGGCGATTTATTATAACTTATTGAAACTTGTGATTTAACACTATAGATGTGCAGAATACCTGCAATGACCTCAGTTCTAAACCGCTATACCTTTTAAACATTTAAACAAAAAACAGCATGATACTTTCAGTCGTTTATCAAGACGTATTAATAACCCTTATATAATGACACGCTTGGTATTTCCAATTGTATCCCATTTAATTAAATTTATATTTTTATAAATGAACAATTTTAAACTTTTATATAAACTATGTTTTTAATTATCTGAGTTTCATTATTTAATAAAAACAGCCATGCCTCTCAGTATGTACTGTACCTTTTGTTTATATATAATAACATTTCTCATTATGTTCGGCATTGCTGCTCACCCTTGCCAGGAACATTGAAGTGAAACTGAACAAACTGTCACTATCTTAAATTGCTTATAATAATTGATGAAGAGTTGTAATTGTACAGAAATCTACATTCAATGTAGAAGGTAATCTATTGGGTGATTTTAACAAAGATTATAATCACCACATTCTGCAGTAGAAAAAGGTAAATAGCATTACTGGAAGTCTTTTTTATTTAACATTGGAACACACATTGATATCTTCAGCTCTTTCACAATTTCTGTAATGTGGCATTTGAAGGGTTAAATATGTTGGTGTTTCACTAAGTAAAACTGTAATTGTTTCTTCAGCTTTCTTCATTATCTTCTACATGAAGTGGTGTTGCTACATGATGTTTTTAAACTTCTATTAACGGGGCCTCCACACGGGGGACATTGGCTAAGGTTAAAAAAGACAGTACATACAATATCAAACTGCCCATTAGAGAAACAATTCCATATTGGTTCTCCAAATATTCACTGAACATACATAAGTAGCACATAAAAATGCAAAGGAGCAGGTAAAGGTCATTGCAATGCTGAAAGATTAAGCAAAGAAACACAAGGTTTCAAATAGCTTCACACCTCTCCACACCAGCAGGTCCACGCCTGCACTTCTCCAAACCTGAAACTTTGTGTTTCTTTTATCTTTCAGCAAAATAAGGTTTAGCTTGAACCCATAAACAGAGTGAAAAACATGTTAGTTAATGTCAAGTCCTAGCAGCTGTGTCTGTTAATATAAAGTAAGCGCTGTCCTGTCTATTGATTCAGTTTTGCTTTCGTCTTGTGTCACTTCTTTCTTTAGTGCCACGCTGGTTTGGTAGTATTACATTTAAGCATTTTCTTCAAATGTACATTAGCTCTCATTCTTTCCTTGATTATAGAATTTTCAAATGTTAGTTAAATACTGTATCTAGAGTTTTAATCTATTTTACTACTTAACAAATGAACACTAGTACTATAATTTATCACACACAATTAAATGTTTCCAAATATTAGTGATAATAGTTGACTAGATCGGAAGTTCATTAATAAATGCTCAATATTAGAATTATTCTTACTGTTTCAATAATTCACATATTGACACACAACAAAGAATTAATGATTTTTCTTTAATTTAATTGTATTTATTATTTCTCAAAGAAAGGTATTAAAGTGTAGAAATGTTTTTTTTTTCATTTTCCATGCTTAGAAACAAGATGAAAGAAGGACATTTGCCACTAAAGGAGAGCAAATGCTAATCAAACACAACACAATTTTATTGGCTACTTTATAGTCTTGTTAATTACTGTTAATGAATTTTAAACATTTTTACACTTGCTCCAGGCAAGAATATTAAATTAATATTTAAATTAAGTAATGTGCTTGGGCTTCTTAATTTCTGTTGAATGAAAAGTGGTTTTAGCTGGAAGCGATGCAGTCAGCATTTTGGATTCAAAACAACAAGTAACAAAAGGTCTTCATTGACTTCTTCCAGAGAATTGCTAGCATCATCTCACCATATTTCAATTTTGCCAATGTCTTTTAAACATCTCCATCACACTGTCTGTAATGCTATACTGCTGTTGGGATCCCATTTCTTCTCTCTTGCTTCCTAAAACACGTTCTGTGTTGCTTTCTTTATAAACTACACTCCCTCCGCCGATTACATTTTCTCATTGACTATTAATACACAACTGTGATTTCACACGCGCTCCTGTGTGGTTCTCCAAACCCTGTGAGACTCTGGCTAATAAAATTATTCTCCTACACAATGTCCACCGGCCCCCCACCCGGATTCCCTCTTCAACACTACACCTCTACAACAACCTACGCTGAAACCCCAAATACCCTGCACCCAAGTGACAAAACCATATTGCCTCCGACTGTGGCTAAGCAGGGGCTCACTTTCTGGCAAGAATTGTAGGAGACTTGTAGGAAACACACACTGGAGGCCAAACTGAAATTCCTAACTTTTTCAAAGTACCATGGACCTCCTCTGTGTTCTCCTCTTTTCTCTCATGGAAGGATGCTAAATGATGCTTAAAAATACAAATTTAGCTTTTTACAGACAATTACATTACTGTTACTAAGTAAAATACAGCTGCACAACCTTCTGTTTTATGCATGCCAGTAAAATCAGAAAGCCAACTGGTATCCATCTCGAGGTCAGGATACTCCTCAACCACGCATTCCTGAGATAATGGGCTCATGTTTGCGTTTTAACTGAGTTACAAAATGCCAAAAACAGTACTGCTCACATGAACTTCATTCATGTGTTAAGATTATAAAGCAATAACAGAACAGTATCCTAATTACATTTCTATTTGAGCAAGAAATAGTGACACTTGCTTCAGTAAGCTTAAGAATTTAATTTTGTTAAAACTGGAAAAGACAGACTTGTACCTCTTTGATAAGAGCATTGAGTACTTATGGCTTGCCCGTACCAACAGGTTGCAATACTGGAAAGAATTCAAGAGCCTCTTTTCTGATTCACGCAGTACACAACAAAAGTGCTTGTAGTTTTCAGGAAGCCAAGGAAAAGTAAATTTAAAACAGTTCTATGAATCATGTTTTTTTCCTTGCCAAGTAGCTGGTATTTTTTTCCAATGAAATCTATTATGTCACATAGCAACACATTCAGTCTTCACTTTAAAACAAGAGTTACAGTACATGACTAAATATGTCATCACCACGTCTGTTAGACAATGCTCAGGATAACGGCGTGTGGTTGGGACTCACTCTGAGACATCCCTACATCCAAACCACATTTAGACAGCTCTAACAATAAGCAACAAACTTATTATGAAGTAACAACTAACAGACATCTTATCTGGAGTGCACAACATGTCCTGCTGCCTTCCCCCAGCCCCTGGGTGTGATCAGCTGAACCCACCTGTGGTTCAGTGTGATAACTGCTACAAGAACCCCCTGTGTCTTTTTACACAGTGAAATAGTTTTTTTTTACATGGTTGAACCTTCAGCAAACCTAAGGCAGACATCCCAGTTCTTCACAATATCGTACATGATAGGAGACATTACTACTATTCCAGCTTCATATCTGTGAAGGCCCTCAAATACAGGCAATTAGTTTAGGTGTGTTTATATAATAAATAATAAAATAAATACTACATCAGACATGGTATGGAGACAAAATTCATAATGTCCGTGATTTACAGAGTATATGGACGAGAAGTCAGCACTCACTACAATCAGTTTAACACTGAGACTTTCAATGATTATTTGTACTCTATAGTGTACGACATGTTTGAAAAATACATCCTCTGATGCACCTGGACACATCATCAGAGATGTGTGATCTGGCATCACTGGGCGTTTCAGGTCTTTCCATGTTAGACACCTCACCCCGGTAACCCATCCAGGCATGATCAAGCCCAGGCTTGTGTCCAGGTGGCTTTGTTACCCACGGATCAAACCTCTTGATCCACAGCCAAGAGGCTCATTCTGCAGCCTCTGTGGTGGTTTTGATGGTTTTGCTCGTCCCTGTTATGCCCAAAGACTGTGGGCTCTACAGAGGGACTGGCCTGCAAATTCTCTGCATCCCACCTTGATATGTTTACATCACACTCTGCAAACATTCAAACAGCACTGTTAACAAGGTCTTTGTGCTGTAAATGGTTTGTGATTTTGTGATTTTCATTGTCACATTCACCTGCCCCCTGTTCTGTCCTTTATTCCAACCCCGTGCTCCGGAAGCTCAGAGCTCTACATTGGAAGACGGACGCCCGGAGACTCGCTTAGCATCAAGTCGATCGGCATCCTGACCTAGCTGAGTTTGGGGCTCAGAGCGCCTGGCCTCGTCATTGATTTTAACCTCCTGTTACTGTTCCGGATCCTGGTCCAGATTTTAACCCTGTCATGTCTTGGATGGATTACCCGGTTTTTGGATTTTGGACTGTGCCCGGATTTCCCATTTTGGACTTCCCTGGACTTGTTTGCCTGCGCTCCCCCCTTGCACCTGATCATTGTCAGTACCACCCCTTGTTCGCCATCCCTTCCTTTCCTAACTGTGTTTTCCCTGTAGCCCCTTTCCAGTCACTTCCAGATTATACCGTCTGCACAGGGTCCGAAACTACGCACTACACGGGAGTCAGGACCGGCTCCCATTACACTTACTTTTATTGGCCTCCTCCATCCCCTCTTCCCATGGCCACTATGATGGTGTAAGGGGACTTAAGCTGCTTCCCTAAATCAGCCTTCGGCTGCCAATCTATCGCAGTTGCCAGGAGACCCTCTGATACTTTAGGCTGTGGCTCCTAACCAGCTCTGACGAATGCAATGGCCAGATTTGCTGGGTACTGACGTTTACTGCTGTTGATATCCCTGCAAATAGTGTCCGCTAAGAACATCAGCACCTGGGGCCTGTGCCATTGATAGCCGCCTTCTCCGTGAGCTTTTGGGCAACAGCTGAGGATGTACATCCCTTATCCTTGACACTAAGGACATGCTGCTGAATCACCTTTGCCCTACAGAATAGGTTAGATGGACTAGGTAGGACATTGTAAACTACCTGGATCATTAATTTAATATGATGTGGCTCTGCTTGACCACAAAATCTTGCAGCCCATTGCATACTCGGATCACAAATCTTGCAGTCCATTGCAAGATACCATCTTGTCCATGATCCTTGCTGATGCATCTCTGCCCTCCTGCTGGTGCACACCTGTTCAACTCCTGCCTACAATTCCTCTTGGACCATATTTTATATTTTGTCTGCCTTGGGCCTTGATGTAACATGTTCTTGGAAAACAGCCCAGACCTGCTCATCCAGAGGCCAAAGCCCCTATCAGCTCGTTGTGTCTCAAGCATGCTTTAGCCTGCTCAAGTGTGTCCTGTGCTATTCACTTCCTCCAGTCCTCACTTCAATGCCTGCCAGGAGACTTTAAGGACACTGGATTCTCTGTACCACAGCACTCTCATGTCCGGGACAACATGAGCTCTTAATTCAGGCTGCTGATGTGGAGCCTCAGCTTGTTCTTGTACCCATACAGAGTGATACTGTAGGCTTTGTGGCTAGCCCAGCTACCTGCAGAGGTACTGGATGATCTTCCTCGCCACTGTCCACTGTACATTATTGGTAAGCCTTGAATTTGCCAGGCAATCCTGACTTATATACTGCAGCCAACCAACCCTTTAGCTTCTGTGCGGTTGCCTGGATGGCTTCTGTGGCTGCCTAGGCTCTTGACAGGCTTCTCCGTAATGGAAGCGATTGATGTATCACCCATGGAGAAGCAGAACTTGTCAATGACCTTGCCCCTCCTCAACACTAGTGACCTTAATTTTGCAAGCCTAAAAATCATCCGAGCCCAACTATTCAACCTCCAGACCTGTGTGCTCCCTGGCACAGTTGAAGTTGTGACAGTCAAGTCATCAATAAAACTCTAATTGGGAGCTGTGGCACCTCAGACTTGCTCAAAGGGCCTCTGCCCTTAAACAGCATGTCCACAGCTAAGGTGAAAAGAATCTCTTAAATGGTACAGCCCGTAATGAATCCCCTCCCTATCTGGAGCCAATCTGTTATTGCCCCAGAGGTAACTTTCAGGCCGGAAACCGTTATAATAGTCCAAGATAAGATTCCTGGTCTTCACTGGGATGTGATGCCACACTAGTGCCTTTTCCGCCAGCTTGTGGGATAATGACCCACATGCATTGGTGAGGTCTAAACACAACACAACCAGGTCTCCCATGCCATCTCGTGCTTCCTTGATCAACTGTGTGAGCATACCTGTGTGCTCCAAGCAACCTGGAAAGGTTCCCAGCCTTCTGTACTGATGTATCAATGTAATCGTTCTTGAGCAACACTGTCAAAGGCGAGGCTACAATGCTAAGAAATATCTTCCCCTCAACACTGAGCAGTGAAATGATCCTGAACTGTTTGAGGCTCATCGATTTCTTTCTAAGAATACAGATACCCTTGGCCATCCTCCGTTGTTGTGCCACTTTGCCTGTTCACCACACAGTGTTGTCCATTTAAGTTAACTCTAAACGTTTTTTTTTTGGTGTTTCACATGCTATAGCTGTGAAGTTGTACAAAAAAAATCAGAAATGTTTCATTTCAGTTGAAATGGGTATTACAGTATGCAAAGTTGATGGATTTTACAGTTAAAAAAAAAAATTGGCCATAGTCTTTCCGTTAAGGTGAGTGGTGAGCTTCCTCTGTATGATACACAGAAATAAAGACTTTTAACTTTATGCTCAGGATGTTAAGCACTCATTCAGCTGTTACTCGAGAAAGAAATGAACAGCTTTTTATGAAGCTTTTTGTTTGAAAAATCATCAGCCAATATTTTTTACACAATCAAAACCACCTCTGCTATTTAAAGTGTCCCCCTAAATTAATTTCTCTTTGTAATATTTAAATGTAAAATGAGATATACATTTTGTACAAAATGTTACTAAGTATCTTAAATTTGCACCTTCTGAGCAGAATTGCTTTACCTGTTTCCTAAATTCATTAACCGAAAAAGACCAGGATATTTTGCTTTAAATTCGCTTCAAGTCTAATTCAAATTTACTTCTGTGAGTAAAATATTTAAGTCGTAGTGAAGTGGTCCCATAACATAACAGAACATAACATACCACATCTTGTGTGTTTATTATGCTACAATTGAACCTAATGAACTACAGTGGTGAGCAAGCAGAATTCGTCTGCATTTACTGTGTACACCTGTAGCATGTTGATGAATAGTTAAAGGACTATGCATACTGAAGACATACTGAAGACTATGCATATGTGCAGTCTATGCATAGATCAGAGTGGCTGATCAACCTGCATTGGAGTAGCAGGGAGTTGGAAGCAGACTTGGACATGCAGAGTGACTGTTTGGGGGTTGAACTGACACTATATGAGCTACAGTATGAACCAAAGCAGCTCACAGAGAACAGAGAATTCTCATTTCTTGTCACCTACTACACCATAGTCTTTATGTAAAAAGTACTGAGTGAACACATCTCCGAGAAAGTAATGTGAAGTGGGACACAACACTGTCCCTGTAAGCGTATGGAATTTCATTCACTTTATCAATCCTGAAAACTGTAGCAGAAATAAAGACATTGTTACTGTAAATTATACACTAGAAACAGGGTGGAAGCTGTCTAGACCCACTGACACAAACCTTACACTGTGCAAAGACGTTTTCAATCTGTTGACATACAGTACACATAACTTAAAACAAACAGGTCACACCTTTATTTGAAATCTTTCACGACCATTTTCCAATTAGAACGCCCGTATAATTAAACTGATGTCAACTACAGTTTCCACTTGTGTTTACAGTCATAATGGAGGCTGATTCATCAACCACACCACCACATGGAATCATGACTGCATTTCACTTTCTTTTCTATAGGCATAAAACTTTCAAACATTTAATTTGTGTGATTTAGAACTGTACCTTTCATGCCATCTGCACGGCTTTACGCATCTGACTGGATGCCTGTTCCATAGTCTTTTCAAGACATCTACAGGAGGTTTCTAACACTCAGCCAAAAACCCAGGGGGGCAAGGCAACCCTTCCTGTGCACACTTGTTCTATATCAAACCCTCCATTCAATTACCCCATGTGAGAACGTGTTTTTAACCATTTACTTCATAATTGCATAATTGTCATCCAGTATTAAAAAATTTAGAGGCTGATTGGTGACCTCTAGTGGCAGGTCATTGGCAACTGCAGTCCAGTCACTTCCTAGGCTGACCTGCCAAGGCTGTGGAACTGTGGAACTTTTTATACCACAACATTCCCTTATCTAATTTTGGGTCAAATAAATATACACTACATATATTAATCATGTATTCCTACATTTGTTAGTGTATGTACAGTGACACCCACTGAAAGTATATTTTTCATGTATGTAGTGTAGTGTGCTCTCTGAAGGCACCAGTTCTGTAGGGTTTGGGCATTTACTGGGACAATTATTAATTGTAGCAGTAAATCACAAAATTGATTCTTTTGATGGCTTTAGAATCCAACCATGCGACATAACTCAAACAACGCACACACACAGGTACTAATACACGAGGATACATTTATTAATACATAGAATATGCATATAAACCTAACAGATCTTATCGAGAGGGTTATCAGAATACAAAAGGTATATATTCAGTCAGTTACAAAGAGTTACATATATCAAGAGGACATACATTCAGTATATCATTCATTTAGACCGTTTCGTAAATTAACTTGGTTATAACTTCTACATTAGATACTCAAAACAAGTACATAACTCTTAGGAATTAAATTGATATCAACTGGTTGGGATAACAATTGAATTCTCGAGCAGTAATGCAGTGAAGTTGAATACTCATCCAATCTCTGGGGATTCAGATCTCCTGCAGGCACAAAGAAACAGTTGCAAGCTGTTGCTGTCCAATCCGCGCTCTCTGGCTCGGTGCCAGGCTGTGCTGTGCGGCCTGCGACGGTGCGCTGCTGATGCTCACTGACCGATCACTGATAGCTAGCTCACTGATTCTGCTAGTTACTGTTGTCTTTAACTAGCAAAGTTTGTGCACAGGAGAAAAGATGACTGTGGGTCCCAGCAAGTCAGGAAGAGGACCGGTTCGTTCCTGATGAAGAGCTAGTTCTGAATAGTGATTCAGCTGTCCACAGTTCCGACCTGTTCACGAGGCCTGCTGCTGGTGTTAACCTCGGGTGGATCCTCTGGTTACTCTCTGGCAACCTCCGCTCTAGACTCTCAGAACAAAGGAAAGTTCTGGCACTTGGACACACTGGCCATTCCGTGGTTGTCCGGGCTGAGTCTCAGGATGGTCAGGAGGCGCGCTGCGAGAATGTCCTGCCCTTGGGAGCCTTCTGGTCCTGGGCCATCCTGCCTTGGAATTCTCCGTTGAATTCCCTTTAGAAAAGTCCACAGAATTCTCCTGAATCCCACTGAATCTCTCAGGCTCTCTGTGTTGCCTGTTTTTACCTGGAGGAACTTCAGCTCGTTGATTGGCTGAAAGTTCCATGGGCATCAGAGTCCCACGTGGGTTACTCGGCCCTACCAGTCCCTGATTGGTTGATCAAGGTGAGATATGAGTCACTTACTCCTGACACTTAGGAATGCAGCCCAGATGTCCATCTGGCAATCCCTAGACAGATAGGCGCCAATGGATGGCCATTGATCATGATAGCCAGGCTTAGCTAAGTGGATCCCCCTTTGGGAGCTGTCCTAGGAAACCTTATCAAAGGAAACCTTAAATCAGCCTGCATGAATAGTTTCTCTGTGGCTGCACCACAGAGATGAACAGAGAGATGAGGCCTAATTTGGGAAAGCTCAGAAACACTTAATTCTGCCTTATTAATAAGCCTCGCCGCTACATGTATAAGCATTAAACAAGTTGTAGACTGTGAAAAAGAAGATTATAGAATACATTCTATATTACTATATGGTAATATATACTACATATTAGAAGTAATAGGTTTATTCCATGCTGAAAAGAGAAGAATGAAAACGTTTCAGCCGTGGAGCCTTCTTCAGATGTGAGAAAGACAGGGCAGTAAGCAAAGGTAATGTAGCGGGAGAACAAAAGCTGAGAGAGAGGAGGAGCGAGGGGTGGGAGCCGGGGACAGAAAGAGAGGCCAATCTGGAGGTACAAGATGCCATCTGGGTGATCCGGAATTGTCCTGAGGGGCCTTGAATGAGTGTGCTGTTAGATATGTACTTGCAGGTGATACAGCAAGCTCTGTTGCAAGGGAAAGTGCCTGGTGTGGATGGTTGCTGAAGGCAGTCAAGGGAGCTGTGAACAAGAAAGTTACGCAAACTAGGTGGTTGGCAATATGAGATGACTGGGCGGTCAGAAAAGAGGGCCCAAATGGAGGGATCATCCTGTAGGATGGAAAAGTTGTGAAAAATGGAAAATGACTACATTTCACCAACTTCTACCTGTCCCTCAAATACACAGTTGAGATATCTTTCACTACTCTTCCGTTTCCAGACATTAACTTCTCCATTAACTACCCATGACTCTCTACTTCAGTCTATTACAAACCCACGGATTCACATGGCTATCTTCTGTATAAGTTCAGCTGGGTAGCTGCGTCAGCATGTGAAGGCTGCAAAGGAACAAGTAATAGGTTTATTCCATGCTGAAAAAAAGAAAACACAACGTTTCGGCCGTTGTACAATGATTATGCAGAGATTACATCGATTTCCAGAACCAAGCCCTCAAAATGTATTCCTTTTTCATCAACAGAGGATACCCTAGCAGTGTTATTGACAGGGCCCTTGCCTGAGCCAAAAACACCCCTCTGACCATTGACTCAATCACGAACTCCCACTGTAACAATCGCATTCCTTTGGTGCTTCCCTTGCACCCCAACACACTTCCTATCCCCAGGACTATTAACGACAACTTTTCCATCCTACAGGATGATCCCTCCGCTGGGGTCCTCTTTTCTGACCACCCCATCATCTCATATTGCAACCACCTAATCTGCGTTACGTTCTTGTTCACAGCTCCCTTGATTGCCCTCAGCAACCATCCACACCAGGCACTTTCCCTTGCAACAGAGCTCGCTGTATCACCTGCAAGTACACATCCAACACCACACTCATTCAAGGCCCCTCAGGACAAATCCAGATCACCCAGATGGCATCTTGTACCTCCAGCAACCCTATTTACTGTATCTCTTGCAGTAAATGCCCAGCCATCTACATTGGAGAAACAGGAAGGAGACCCGGAGACCGCTTCAGAGAACATGTTGGGGCTGTGAAGATTAAAGATCTCTCCAAGCCCATTGTTTCTCATTTCACCTCTGACGGCCATGATCACACTAATCTCTCTGTCTGTGTTCTCAAAGACAGTTTTCCGAACTCGTACATCAGAAAGACTACAGAAAGTAAAATTATCCTGCAGCTAGGATCACACCTTCCCCCTTCTCGTAATGACAGACTACTTTTCTTCTAAATTCTCTCTTTTCATTGTAGGTTTCATTTCACACCTCACTTCACCTATCCTGATTTCGCACCTCCAGATTGGCCTCTCTTTCTGTCCCCGGCTCCCACCCCTTGCTCCTCCTCTCTCTCAGCTTTTGTTCTCCCGCTACTTTACCTTTGCTTACTGCCCTGTCTTACTCACACCTGAAGAAGGTTCCACGGCTGAAACGTTGTGTTTTCTTTCTTCTCTTTTCAGAAGTGAAATAAACCTATTATTAATTCCTGTGTAGCCTATGCATGCTGACCATAACTATACTATATATTATATACTTATTATTATATATAGTAATATACTATATAATATATATACTAATTCTTAAGGAAAGCAAAGTCAAAAAAGTGTGTGTGTTCATTTTAAAGGGCAGTAATAAATTGAGTTTTTCAAGGGGCATAGTTATAACTGTTTCAGGTTTTATGCAAACCTAAGAGCTTAATTTATAATCCCTCCATTTTCTAACCACTTCTTCCAGTTCAAGGTTGCAGGGGAGCTGAAGCAGCAATCCAGCTATCCCAGCAAGCAATAGGCACAAGGTACAGTACACTCTGGATGGGATGCCAGTCCATCATAGGGCACACACAGACACACACACACACTTCAGGGCCTGAACACGCGGAGGAATCCCACACAAACGCAGGGAAAACAGACAAACTCCACACAGATAGCACCCCTGCTCCAGAACTGAGCCCAGGGCCTTAGTGCTGTGAGGCAGCAATTCTTGCCGCTTTGACACAGTGCTACCCTTAATTTATCATGCACTACATAAACTCATAAAAATATATTATATATTATTCATTATTAATATAAACCATCATTATCTAGTGGCTGCAAGCAGGAAAAGTGTATCGTGTATCCTAGAACAATTTATGAACAGATTTAGGCTTACTGAGGCAGGGTGGTTATTAACCTGTTTGCAGTCGTCTCATTGCCGCATGGAAAACAGACAGACCCTGGAGTTACATATCCTATTGAATCACGTACCATGAACTCTGCCTTATGCCTTCCTTTTCCTACCACAACTCCAAAAGATCTGTCACAAGGGTTCCTCACCCCTCAAGGTTAACTGGCTGTGGGATCTTTCCTGATAACACGATGGTATCAGCCAGGTAGAAAGATCAATTGGTGCCCTCCCATCTGCTACAGTGGTCAGCCTGGACCCTGAGGACTGCCTGAAGATTCTGGGTCAGCCTAAAGCAATATTGAATGTGCACGTTCTGCAGGGCACAGTCATCTAACAGGGACAGGCTGATGGATTATTAAAGCTCTACAGCACTTGGTGTGGTGCAAAGGGATCTGACTCCTTTCTATATCCACCTCGGTGGTGTTTGGCTACCTCCAGATCCTCCTGAAGCAAGGCAAGGTAGGCTACTCTCTGGAGGTCCCCTTGATAATGTGATCTCTTCCTGCCACAACAGAGAGGGAGCCAATTGAATCACGTCATCTAACCACCTTGCTTTCGCGTTGCACCAAGAGACCCGCGATCCTAACACAGGTATGTGTTACCGTCATGGTACCTGCAGGTAGTTCTGCAAGCACTGCTGGAAGCTACCTTTGAACCACTCCTGTCTGCAGACATTAAATGTTCAAGCCTTCCTTGAAGCCCTCAGGTCAGCAAGCAGTGGGGAAGAACCGGGTGTTTATGTGGCCAGGAGGCAGGCACAGGTCTGCATAAACATAAAGTCAGAGAGCAAAGGGTGCAGATTAAAACCTCAACCATTAACAACAGGAGTAAAAACAACAATAACTGAAAATTACAGTCCAACCGCAAGAGAGAAGGCCTTAAAGCCATCTATAGTACAAAAAGACCTTCAAATTGACGCAGAAATTCTTATTGACGCAGGTGGACGTGGATCTATCGGTTATTCAATCAGTATGTATCCAGTAAAGATAGTGTACAGTATGTCTTGATCTCAGTCTTGAAGATCTTGAGTATAATAAGCAGTTATATCGCAGTACTGTAGTAGTACTGTAGTAATTTAAACCTAACACCGACCGTCAGACAACTGAAATAGTATTACTTGTCATCTGCTGTTTGTGCTACAATCCAGTCAGTACTCACTACTGCCACAACATTAATTTTGCACAATGCACAGAACAGAAATTATGCCTGCAAATCAAGAGCTAAATAAAAACAATGTACGATACGTAGAAGGCCTGGAGACATTAAACACACAAAGGTTGTTTGCATTGAGCATTCATTTTTTCTTCTTCTCCTTCGTCATCACCACTAACACCACCACCACCACCACCATCATCATCATCACCATAATCCTAAATCGAATTCTTAACTGCAGTATTACAATTTTTTTATTAGTAATAATAGTATAGCGACTATAATGCTAATATATTTTATTATTATATGCATAATCACTATCATTACTTGCTTAACAGAAACGACTTTCAATATATAATAATAATAATTACAATAACCAGAAATACATGCAGGTAGTTCTTTAGCGCAATGTCCTTACACGGTATTGTGAGCAGTCTGTTCGGTAGTCATGAGACATTTTAATTGACTGCCTGACCTTGAGATTTTGTTCTGGTATTACAGATAAAATTAACTGCCGTATATCTACAGTACCTGTCACATTATTGCCGACGGTTTTCAGAGAACATTCAGTTTTTCTGTATCATTCAAAACAGTGAAACACACTTTCCTATCTTAACTGGTAGTTAAAAGGCGCGACACAAGAGCTATGGAATTACTTTCTTATAACAGCGAGATGCGCGTCCCCTGTCCCTGCACTCGTCTCCATCTCGACTGCCGAGCGCGTTCGCGTTATCTGCCGGTAATTTTCATTGGAAATCTGCCGAGCCTGGAACATTACCCCTCCGCATCAGCGGGGTAGGAGGAGAAGGAGGAAGCGATTTTTTTATTCATGTTTAACATTTGCAGGTAAGTAAAGAGAGGCGACGTGTAAAAGCAATGCAAAAAAGCCCTATTATCAGCTTGTGAAATGCGTTAACATTGAAAGAAGCGAGCTCGGTTTAAGTAAAAGTATATTTCAGGACAGGTGTCGGTCTGCTTGTTATCACGGAATGCTACGGTACGTTGTTAAAGAATGCAACAAAAAATCTACAGGCCTTGGGAAGAAAACTATAATATACAGATCCTCTTGTATTTGTTAACCTGCCTAAGCATTGCCTTTTTGCTTACGGTATTTAAACGTGGTATTGACATTTTTTATATGTTATCGCAGCTTAAATACAGTACACGACACACAAACGAGACGTGTAGATGAGATGATTAGACTAATGATTTCTACTACGGCACATTTTCTGTTGTTTTCAGAGCACCGCTATCTGATGATTTGTTCTGATGAAAGATGTATCATCATGTAATGAGATCAAGGTGTGGAGATCCATTAATATACCACTACTATACGTCCCCTCGAAAACTCCTGACGCTGATCTTCTGCTTTCATCTTCAGTTGCACACCTGCTCTTCAGACTTCACAGTAGGTACGCTCTCCGATTGCTTGGCCTACTAATGATCTAATTACTTGTATTTAAATTCATATCAATTTCATTTATGATCAGATTCTCATATTATACTTTTGCCTATATATATGAAGTGATTTAAATGCTAGTACGTTCTTTTTAATCAATTTGCTTATTGTTATTTTAGCGTTTAACGGGGCTGACCTCTATTTAATTATTAATCATAATTTACCCTCATAAAAACATATGAAATAATTTGTATTAGTACTAGTTATATAATCACATATAGAGGTTGAATTTGATTATGGTATTGTGTCATCAAAGTTGATTATGTTTCAGTGAGCTAGGTCAATGAAGATCTAGGTTTCTTTTGCATTCATAACCTGAAAGTATGAAAATGTGTACAACGAGGCATTAACTAGAACAGTCTGAGTGAAGTACTGTAGTGTACAACACCAGCATCCCATCTAGGATTTGTAGTCAGGACCGTTCAATAAGAATACAGAGCCCTGAGTGCTTAAATGATAATATAAATTAAAATAATCTGAAATATAAGGGATATTTGTTTCTGTTCCAATTAGTTGACTACTATTCATCCTCTAAGAGTTGAGTTTTTTAAGATTTTGTTTTGTTCAGTTCATATCCTGATTTGCCTTTCCCCCAGATTTTAATGAGCACCAGTGCTGCTTTAAAATTTTAATAGGAGTTCCTGTGCTTCCTGCACTAGACTACACATACAGTATGCATTAGGTTTGAACATGTGAACCTACAGTATGGCATAATAAGCCTCAACGTGAACTATTAGGAAAGAATATGTAAGAAAATGGTGAAGGAATTATCTTCTTAAAGGATCATTGTTCATTAATAAAATTATGGATTATTTAGATCAATAACATTGATAGTTTTTTTAAAAAACATTGGTTTTCAAATTGTATCAACTCTGGCACTGTTTAAGATTAGAATTACTGTATTAATGGGTAATCATTCAATTCTGTCTGTGTACAGTATGTACTGTACTCTGTACATACAGCAGTAGGCAAAGCAGTAATAAATTGGGTTGAATTGTCTTCTATGTCTTAGTGGAGAGTAAGACTAAGACTAACAGTTAGGCAAAGCAGTGGTCTAATATCACGTTTCGCTCGTCCATCCATTTTTCAACCTAATTCTTCATCTCATACAAGGTCACAGGGGAGCTGAAGCGTATCCCAGCAAGCAACAGGCGCGGGAATGGGTACACCCTGGCTGAAACGCCAGTCTATCGCCGGGAACACAGACACACAAACCCACATATGGGCCAGGCCAGTTTTCCCAGGAACTGGTTAAACTATCAGTATGTTTTTGGACTGTGAGAGGAAACAAGAATGTCCAGAGGAAACCCACATGAATACAGGGAGAACACACAGACTCCACACAGATATCACCCCAGGAATTGATCCTATGGCTCCAGAAATTGGTTCCATGATGTAAATTTAGTGTTTATATGTTGTCTGTGGAGCAGTGGCTACTTTCAATAATTAACGTAATTTATAATAGTCAGCCATTCTTTGTTTACTCTCTGTATTATTACTCCTTACCTTGCATATTGCCACAATCTCTATCTGATCAAAACACAACATTAACAAAAAGGAAATTACTTTTTGGCAGCATGGTGGTATGGCAGTTAATCCTGCAGCTTTATACCTCTTGGGTTCAATTCTAGACTGGTAAACCTTCCATGTGGAGCTTGCATGTTCTCATATGTCCTTATGGGTTTTCTCTAGGTGCTCCAGTTTCCTCAAACCTTCCAACGACAAGCTGGCTAGGTTAGTTGATGTCTTAAAATTGTGTATTTGTATGACCTGCAATAGACAGGCAGCCTGTCAATGGTCTTTACGGGATAGGCTCATGGTCACTGTGACCTTTACCAGGAATAAATGGTTTACAGCATGAATAAGTAGAATTATATTTTAATGTCATTCTTTTTTGTTTCCACTTTAATTTAGACCCAGGATTGTCAAACAAGTTTTTACTATAGCTATTGCCTATATTTTCAAGTTTAAATAATGATTGAAGACTAAGTTTCAGATCCATTTTGTCTTACAAAGAACTGCAATATTAAAATGTTATACTATATATATTATAACTGGATAATTAGATCCAGACTATAAACTTCTGATAGTGCCAAAAACTGATTAACAGATCAAATGACACAGTAGGGGTGTTGCAGTCATAATAGTTTTTTTTTTCTATGCAGGCTAGAGTCAAGGTTACTTTTGAGTAATCAACTAATACTGTAATGACTCAGGAAAAGAAGGCTTAACATTTACTACAGTAAAGTAATTTTATATAAAATGTACAGCTGTTAGAAAACACAGTTTTTCAGGAGTTATGCCCTTGAAAGGATGTGGTCAGAGTCTGGCTTTTATGAAAGGCATTTCTAGACCTTCAAAGTTCAGAAACTCCCACAGTAGTATACACAGTAGGTATTTCCCAAACAAAAACTGTTATTTGCCTGCCAATTATGAAAAGTGTTAAAAGATATTTTGACTTTCATAAAAAAACAGCATTTAGAATATTTTCAGATCATCCTTATTCTCACACAAATCTAGTTTTTGCTACTCATTGCTACTCTTCGTAAGTATGTTTTAATAATCGGTAAATATCTTTAGGGAGGTTGTACTATAGTTTAAGGCAGTAGTTGCAACATGTAGAGTCATTTGGCTTTTATCATTTTAAATCCATATATGTCAAGACCAAAATAACTTGAAATGAGCACCAGCCTTTTCAAAATGTCCCTTTGAATTTATATTCTTTTTAAATGTTGAATTATTTTAGATTATCAACCTATTTTCCTGCATAAATGGTGCCTCTTAAATAAAGTTTTGTTTCAAAAAGCATAGGAGAAAATAGTTTCCCTTTATTTTTCACACAGTTATGGACTAATCTTCTTTTATTCATATTGACAATGGCAATTATCAACAATTAAGTGCAACCTTTTGTGATTAATGCATCGTTTTAACTTAAAGTCTAAAAACATCCATTATATACAGTATGTAGTATTGTATGTGTGTTATATGGACTAAGACACACATACTATATGTATTATGTGTGTCTGGGAAGAAAGTGTGTTGTGATTTCATAAGCAAAAGCAAGAATTTTAACCATGATCAGCAGGAGGCTGGTGAAAATAGGGATCACCGCCCCTTTATTTCCCAAGTCTTTCTTTAAAACTCTTTCTTTTGCTTATGAAAGCAAAACTCTTTGTGTCCAGTCTTGGGTTGTCATCACATATTAGAGATGAGGCTTCATTGCACACAAGACAGGTTGTTTTTAACATATGATATGTCTTTATTTGCTATCTTTAGATAAAGAAATATACATTAATTGGATTTTGAAGAGTGAGAGATTGAAAACCATCAAGAGGAGACAACCATAGGAGGCACATGTTTGCTGTTGATGAGATTGAGTATTACGCAGTGATTTATTGAATGAACTCCAAATTGGCATAGCATCCTGTTTTGAGCTAGAATTGCTTCTTCTTTAAAGGGCACAAAGTACACAGTTTTATGTGTGCTCTGACGTTATGGACATTTTGACTGGCTAGCAGACACAGATCCAAAAGCAGTTATTATAATACTGTTTAGACCCACTTGGACTTGAGTTTCACCGATGCACAGGGAGCTTGTGCAGAGCACCTGACAGACACAAAGTGTGGATAGACAAACAAATGTTATCCCTGGAAGAGACAATAAATCCCTCTTTTTTGCTGCTGATAGTTTGTGTGTGAGCTGTGTGTACATGTGTCGCCATGGAAATATACACAGTGCACAGTGCCTGTGGGTTCCTTACTTCTAAAATGGCTGAAAACATTGCTGACAAATTAAGCCTAGCATCAGAGCATTTTGAAAGGCAGTCTTTGTGGTTCATCACATATAGTAAAGTAATACAGTAGGTAAAAAAAAATTGAGGGATTTTCTTTGTAACCACATTATCTGATGTATCGCAGTAATTTATTTTTAACTTTATCATTTATTTAATTAAACATGTCAGTTGGGAAGTAATTGTATATATACATCAAGGCATTCATGGCAGCAATCTGAGTAAATTACCTTGCTCAAGGTCACAGCCACAGCATTCTATCAAATAATTTGTATACACAAATCAGGTCAGGAGTCGACAGCCTTCACACTGCTGCCAGTAAACGTAGGGTCTTGTGACATGGAGTGGCTAAGCTCACCAGTTCATTTTTTACAAAGTCCGTTGATGGGTGAAGGAGTGCCTAGGTGGGATTTTGGAATTGGTACAACTTTAATTTAATAATCCAACATTTTTCCTGGTCTCCCTGAAAAAAAAGATGACATCAATAAAACCAAATGAAAAGCAAGGGAAGTGAGCATTAGCTTTTACAGAGGCTACCTTTGTAGTGATGCTGCATGAATAAATCATCCTGCCACTCGAAAGCTAGGAGGAGAAATCACTGAAATGCAGATTGCTATTTTCAAGTGTGGAGCACTGTCACGTAGTACTGCCATTGACAGCTGCAATATCAAAGTTTCACCTTCTCCTTCTATTCCGAACTTCAGTCTGAATGGCACTGTGCCAGTTAAAAAATGCAGCCTACTATAGAAAGTTGCTTTTTCAAAATACAAGGGATCAACTTACAGTAAATGATGACAATGATAGTTAATGAAATTGCAAATTGCTATGAATCATTGCTTACAAAACAAGCAGTAATAACATAAAATACATAATGTTCTGTTAACAGTTCCTTTATTCATAATTCATAATTGAGATTCTGTAAGCTTTTCCTTCACAAATAGGATTTACAGCTACAAATATGACAGCTAATTCTCCCGTCTTAGTTACTGTTGTCTGTGTGCTGGGTATGACTAAGTAGTATTGCTTCACATTCCTGATTATGTAACTACAGATACAGTAGTTTACTAATCATGGATTTAGTATTAAATGAAAAGTTCTACATAAATTGCGTTGTGTATTTCCCCATAACTAATTTAGTTATTTTACTTTCCTTTCGGCAAATTATATTTTAAAAAAACAGAAGAAATGTCTTCATATTTTCTAAGTCTATATAAGAAATATTACAATAAAAGGCACTTAAAACAATAACTACTTATTACTTATTACAATAAAAGTTACTTGAAAAGTTATTTGCTTTAAATTTTGATTGTTAAGGACCTTATTTGTTCTTAAGAGTATCCAAGGATTAAATAATTTGTAAGTAGCTGTGACAACATCAAAACACTGGTGAATATGTTAAACATTGTTGTCTTCCTGCATCATCAGCATCATTATCATAACACTAAAAAGAAGAAAATGAAGAAGATTTAACACTTTTCTCTTTTCAGCTATCTCTGTTGCATTTTTAATTCAAGAGTAAAAGAACTGTAAACATTCGCATCCCCTTGTCCCCTTAAAGGTTTGATGCTGCCCTGCTAACTTCACTTTCTCACAAATCCTCTACGCACTGCTTAATTTGTAAATCACAAAGTGCTGAAGCTCATTGTGAGCAGAGAGCAAATGTATGGGTGCATAGCACTCCTGTACAGCAGCAACTTTTAACCTCTACACTTTCAATGCATTTTCAGGCTGCCACTGTCAATAACATTTTAACAAGACAACTAAAATCACACCTGAGGAAGGCTCCACAGCCGAAACATTATGTTTTCTTTCTTCTCTTTTCAGCATGGAATAAACCTTGTTCCTATAATAATATTATGTAATTAGGCCAGTGGTATGGTGGCCGTAGGTTAGCATTGCTGCCTCACAGCACTGGGGCCTTGGGTTCAGTTCCAGACCTGTGGTGCTGTCAACATGAAGTTTGTACATTCTCCCTGTGTTTGTGTGAGTTTCCTTCGGGTGCACTGATTTCCTCCCACAGTCCAAAGACATACTGGTAGGTTAATTGCTTCCTGGGAAAATCGGGCCTGGTGTTTGTGTCTGTCTTCCCTGAGATAGACGGGTGTCTCGTCAAGGGTGTCCATTGCCTTGCGCCCTTTACTTGCCAGGCTAGGCTCCAGCTCCCCCACTCCCCTGAATTGGATGAAGTGGTTAGAAGATCGATGGAGGTAGCTGTCCCATGACCTTTCCCCTTTACCCCAAACCAGACTCATGTCTTCCTCTTCCTCCTCCAATAAAACAGAAGGGAATCTCGATTTTGTCTCATTGTGCTCGTGTCTGTGCAGCGGAGGCTCTCAGTATCTCTCTGCAGTGACTAGCACATCCTCTCTGTACTGTAAATAACAGGGCAATAAACCTCCCTGAGCCTGATTTATCTTCCCCAGCCTGTTTTTCCACCCCACTATTACTAGGAAACACCAGAGCTAGCAACAATATGGTTTTAGAATCTGACTGTATAATCTCCCATATATTGTAGATGTGACAAGGCTCAGTGCTGTGAGCCTGTCACAGAAGTAACATCGCCCTGTTTAAAAACTGTAGAATCCCGAGGCAGAAGACCCGGTCCTTCAGTGCAACTAAGTTTGCTGCTTTCAGTGCTGTGTGACTCTGAACCCATTAGTGATTGAACCATGCCAGGAACAGAACACAGCTGCATCTGTTACAGATATAGCCCATGGGTAACCATGCTAACAAAAATATATTGCTTTATTTTAAGGCTAAAACCCTTATCTTTTACCTTACTTTCATAAAACCATGATTAAAATACATGTCTGGTTTTAAAAAGATTCTAGTGGGTATGTAACAAAAGGTAGTTTTTTTTTGTTATAGCCTCTCCTAACATTAGCCAGATATTAGGAGATATGTATAACATTTTAATACATTCACAGATCAATTTTCTCCTCATTTCTGAGGAAATGTGTTGTTGAATATTGGAGTATGCAACATTGGAATGCGAAATCCATCCCATATCAATCCCATTCAGTTTCCTGGCAATCTACACTGGCAGCTTGTGCGGCGCATCTGCAGATAAGTAAAGCTGCATCCTGTTCTGTTTTCTTTACACTTCTGGTCTGTTTTTGATGTATTCATACATGGTCAGCACCATGTGTTTTGGGGGGGGAATGTGATCGATGAGTCAACTATACAAAAATCTTTAAAAAAGATATTGAAATTGTAAATGAACGTTAAGTTTATTGTATGCCTTAGAGGTCCCAGAGTGCAGACAGTCTCAAATCAAGAGGTGTGGGAGCTGAGCTCCATCACAAATTAAGTGCATCCTTTGGCCTTCTTCTATAAATTCTCAGATCCAGACAGGAAGTATATTCATTTATTGTGGAACAGAAAGGTTGCTGGAACAATAAGAACAATTCTCAAAGGCCTAGTGCTGCAATAAGGTGGATGTCTTAAAAGTTGTTTGTTCTGACAGCTGGAAATTTCACTTCCTTTGAAAGGCACTGTCCATTAGCAAGGGGAAAATTAATGGAGGCAGGTTAGGGAGAGATGGGATGTAGTAACAGAAAACACTGTTTATGACTTCTGTAAGCCTGGAAAGCCATAATATCTGTGGGTACAGACTTTTCACTGAGTATTGGTAGGAAGAGATTTGGCAGAGACTTCTAATTGAGTGTGCATTGTGCATACTGTATATGGAGGCCAACTATTTTCAAAAGGCAGGGAACATCTGGGCCTTCCCAAAGCTTATACAGTGCCTTGCAAAAGTATTCAGAGTCTTCCAATGATGTCTCATTTTGTTGGATTAAGAAAGAATGAAATTAATGACATTTAGAAAGAAAATAACCTTGATTGTTCTGTGCAGTTTCTACTGACATTTCATTTCTTTTACCCATGAAAGTGTTTAGTTAGAGATTCAAGTTTTGATTTAAAATACTCACTGATTTCCTATTCAACAAAATAGGACATCATTGGAGGGGGGTCAAATAATATTTGCAAGGCTCTGTACATGAAAGTGCAGACGTCCTTTGTATCCAGAAAGGAGATACTGTAGGTTCAATCTTATGTGCTTCACTTATGTTTAGATACATCAGTGATCTCTGGCTTTATTCACAAAGGGGATTTAAGTGAGGAGTTTGAACACAAGCCCTCAGACTTCAGCCTTACTTGAGACTTTAGACCAGGGCTGAGCAATCCTGGTCCTGGCAAGCCCAGTTATCTGCAGGTTTTCCAGCTTTCTTTAAAACTGCAGTGAGAAGTGCTGGGAGTGGCTATTAGATTGGTCCCATTATGCCAATAATGAGCTGATTGAGCTTGTTAAAAGTTAAGTTGGAATGAAAAGCTGCACTGGCTATTCAGGACCAGGATTGCCTACCCATGCTTTAGTTCTTAAGTGAGATCTTTCACTACCCTGCTGGAGTCTGCATTTATATTAACCTTTGCCTTTAGATAACTGTCTTAATGCTTAATAAGTTAAGGTGTTTAAGCTTAATGCTTAACCATTTTGGAAAGATTATGTTTTGCAAACAGGATAATATGATGTTTCTAAAGCAGGCTCTGTCTCTTTAAGAAATGAGTCACTGAAGGTAGTAGATGTATTTAATAAATATTCAGCATGAATACCTAGATATTTACATATCAATCTGGAATCTGTTTTACATCTGTTTCTTTCTAACCCTTTCTTCTTTTTTTGCTGTATTTTGTGCCTGTTAATTCACCCAAGTTTTAACAAGTGTGTCAAATTTTTGTTACATTTTGTTAAATAAAAAAAGTAAACAATAGTCATACAATGAACCACGCAGTAGAGTAAGGGATTTTTTTCAAGAGCAAATTTCAAGGGCAAGCTGCTGTGTGTGTCTGAGAGGAGACAGGCAGCCTGATAGTGAGCAGTTCTGAATTTTGTTTCTCTCCCTTTTAATTGGATCCAGAGGACTGTAGAAGCTTCTGTAAATCAGCCTTGCAGCCTGTGCTGCAAGCTGGCACATATTGTGTGGATTGTGACTGTGGAACACATTCTGTAAATCAAATGAGATTAATGAGAAAAATTATATCAGTATTATGAAGATCATGCACGATAATTCCACTTTAAAATACTGTATATATGTTCTTGGCTTTTATTTGCATTCAGTCACATCTTTTGGACCAAGAGGTCCTGCAAGGAAGGCCAGGTATGTTCTGGTTTTTGTGGTCAACAAAATAATTCACCTATTTATTTACTTAGATAGGCATATATGCGATTTGCAGTTCAGGAACATTAGCTTAATTAAAAGTACAGTTACTCAGAAAACACCTTTGAGTTTGGTTAGAACAATTACAATTATATAGTGAACTAAATTATCAGACCAGCTACAGTATGTAACTGAGTTTCAAAGGGGAACTGCAATGCTATTTACAAATTTCGGGATTCGAAAGAGGTAGCATCGATGAGTGAATTTCAAACCACAATAAAAGTAAAATGTACGCTGTAACTTGTAAGTAGGCTTGTGAATATAAGTCTTGTAATCCAATAGAAATATTGCTCTTGATTTTGATTTCAGTTTTGCCAACAAATGCTACTTGCTTGTTATCTCTGTAACCAGATCACATTGGAACATTTCTGCAGATGTAAGGGAGTATTACCTGTATTTATACTCCCTTACATCCCATTACATTATTCATTATGGAGACTAGTGAGCAGGAAGGGTCACAGCACGTTGCAATTCCTGGGAACTGGAAATGCAAGTTTGCAACAGCATGGCAACTTACAGTATTTTCACAAACTTCATGAGTTTTGTGCTTGATTTGTAAAATTCTTCTATCAATTCAATGAATTTCGTTACGAGATTTAATAACAACTCTGAGAAATTGGGACTGCAGTTCCCATTTAAGGTGGAACTGACACCATATGAGACTAGATCCATGTCAGTAGCAACTATGCTTCATCCATACTATTTGGCGTATTCATCAATCTGTCAACTACAGGTGTCAAGTCACAGGATGAAGTAATTATTACATCTAGAACATTGTTTTAGATTCTTCCTACCTTTGTACCCCATAAAGAAGCTGCTTTTCCTTTTTAGTACAGTGCAAACTGAAACTTTAATTACAGTCAGGCTTGCAATGACACAGATATGAAAGATTTATGCTTTCCTCTGCTATAATCTGTTTCCAGCTTGCTACGTTTTGTCACGGTATGGTTTTCTTGCTCAGTTAACTTTTTGTGTTCATCATAAAACTGCAGTTCAACCCTGCAAAATTTAGAAATTGCAAGTTTTAGAAATGTCACCTAAGCTTATAATGCATAAAATGTGTGCTGAATCCATCAGAACTATCTGAATTATTCTGACTGATAGTCATGGTTTTCAGCAGATTATTATCACAATGTAATCTTATATACAGAAAAAACTCAATAATTAAATGCTGATATCAGAGCTCATAAGTGATTTCTTACGTACTGATACATTCATTTATATTGCTGATATCTTTAAACCCAGGCTGAGATTCAAAGCTTTTCTAAACTCGTGAAGGGGAAACATATCTTTTAACATATAATATTACGTTAATATTTCAATTTTGTTATTATTGAGCTTATTAAAAGCTCATCAGGAGCATCAGAATACCTTTAGTTCTTGCATTCTGTATTTAACAGACTGGGTTAGTAAAGTTTGGATTTCGGAGTAGGGTTACATTTCTACTGTAGAAGGTACAGTACACTTCTACTGCTTAACTAGAAACCACATATTGTAACCCTTATGGCAGGTCAGTCTCATAAAAAATATTATATCACATATTGCTGAACAGTAAATTTGAACTGGACTATAAACCAATAGAGTGTAGTCACAATGGAGTGTTAAAGGTTATGTTTAGAAGTATATGAATACATCCCAGCAATGGATCTAGTTTCAAAAAGAAAAAGGTACACTGAAAGTTACACATTAATATGCATTGTATCTCCACCTAGCGGTTACTATTGAGATGGCTGTATTTGTTTATTGAATTTCTTTTAACCTCTAATTTGTGTATTGAGTAAATAGAATGTAATGTGAAATGGTTTACCAGTTTTTTTAACAATAATATATAGATGTTTGGCCAGAGGTTAAATAGAAATGTAATGTAAAAGTAATAGGTTTATTCCATGCTGAAAAGAGAAGAAAGAACACACAACGTTTCAGCCGTGGAGCCTTCTTCAGGTGTGAGAAAGACAGGGCAGTAAGCAAAGTTAATGTAGAGGGAGAACAAAAGCTGGGAGAGAAGAGGAGCGAGAGGCGGGAGCAGGGGACAGAAAGAGAGGCCAATCAGACAGTGGCCAATCTGGTAGTGTGAAATCAGGGTAGGTGAAGAGAGGTGTGAAATGAAACCTACAATGAATAGAGAGAATTGAACCTTTGCTTACTGCCCTGTCTTTCTCACACCTGAAGAAGGCCCCATGGCCGAAACGTTGTGTTTTCTTTTCAGCATCGAATAAACCTATTACTTGTTCCTTTGCAGCCTACGCATGCTGACACAGCTACCCACCTGAACTACTAGAAATAAGAATGTCAGCATAGTACCTGTAAAGTGCTGTATTTTATCTTGCCATGAGTTCTTCCCATTCATTCGTGAAATATTGTGCAGGCAGAGCAACCAAAGTCAAGAAAAAAAAGCCGGTGACTCTAATCTATCCCTTCTTAAAATTCTAAATACTATAAATGCTAATAATATTTTCACCTAGATTTACTACTGTTTGAAATTTAAAAAGCCACAAAGAGAGAGACATCTGAATGCTTCTTTTCTTTATATATCTATGTGGATTTATACTGTATGTGGTTGTTTTGTGTATTGACAGTATGACTGTAATGAGCTGCCTTGTACTGTACATTTCCCTGTCTGACTGGAGTGTTGCCAAGAAAGTTCAGTTTTACACCTCACCTCTTCATTAATAATATACCTATGTTTAATCTGCAGAAAAGCAATTCTGCTCTGACCCCGGCTTCCCTGAACATGGTAACAGAACGCCGAGTTCCGGAGTCTTCTTTGAAAATGCAGTAGCCCATTTCTGCTGCCTGGCAGGGTACAGGCTCAAGGGCCCTTCGAAGACAGTCTGTGTTCGGCTTCACAATGAGTCCATGGGCTGGAAACCAAGTCAAAAACCATTGTGCCTACCAGAAGGTGAGAGAGGGAACATTTCACATGCATTAATACACAGATGGGGATACATTTGTATGCATGGCAGGCAAAAAAAAAACCCCAACAAAGTCTGTGCAACAAAGCAGATAAGCTTTTTGAAAAATATTGTGAGGCAGGAGGAGTAAGTACAAATAAAGCAGATAGTATCGTTATAAAGAAAAGAGGTTAAAATATGAATTAAGTTTAGAAATTTAAAATCCAAAAGCGGGTGGCACTGTGGCAAAGGATCTGTGCCTGTGGCTGGAAGGTTGCTGGTTCAAATCCCACAGCCAGCAGAGGAATCCTACTCCGGAGGGCCCCTGAGCAACGCCCTTAACCCCAACTGTTCCAGGGGCACCGTATAAATGGTTGACCCTGTGCTCTGACCCCAAGCTTCTCTCTCCCCGTCTGTGTGCCTGTGTGTCTCATGGAAAGCAAGCTGGGGAATGTGAAAAGACAAATTCCTAATGCAAGAAATTGTATATGCCTATTAAAGTGATCTTATCTCTCTCTTATCACAGTGCTTAGCATTGCGCTAGGGCCCTGGGTTCAATTCCAGACCTGGGGTGCTATCTATGTTTGTATCTAATTTTCTGTGTTCTTCCCATGTTGACATGGGTTTCCTCCTACAGTCCGAAAACATACTGGTAGGTTAATTGGCTTCTGGGAAAACTGGTCCTGGTGGGATTGTATGTGTTTTTAATTTCTGTCTGCCCTGTGATAGACTGGCATCCCATCCAAAGTGTACCCTGCCTTGCACCCGCTGCTTGCATACAATGCTATAATAGGCTCCGGCACCCCCACAATCCTGAATTGGACGAAGCCGTTAGAAAATGGATGGATGGAAATCAAGAAGCTTCAATTAATTGAATTAGGCTGAAAGATAGTACAAGGGGGAGCTCTACAAAGAGTGTTTCATTGCACCACTAATGTTTTATTTAGCAATAGTGCACAATTCCCTCATTCCTGCACAGTTCAGGGACATCTAGGCACAAGAAAAAAAGTAAGCAGATTCTCCTGTATTTGTTAAGCTAATGATACAAGTAACACATGGTAAATCAGTAATGTGCATTTTGTTACTTTGCATTGGATTGTCAATACAGAGCACATTGATATACAGGGTCACTTGAATGGAAACAAAGAGTACTGTAAGTACAGAAAAAATAACCAATGGTTACATGGAATATTGCATTACTTTTCTGACCACTTTTCAAGAAGGTAGTGGGACAAAACAAAACACTCATTCTCCCAATGTGATCTCCTCGAGAAGCCAATGAATAATAAGCAGTATAATAAATATTTTTCATATTACACTGATTCTACAATGATATTTTCAATGAAGGAGAACATAGGTAAATACTGTATTTGCATTTCTGTTTTCAATGTGCTATCCTGGCCATATGTAAGCTTTTCTGAAGCCCCATGGCAGAATCTGACACCTGCCGTTAGATCTCAGCCTCAATTTCTGAATTTCTTTGTAGAGCCTGATCCCTAGTTCTGACAGGTCTAAAGCCCTAGTACTTGACTCCATCTTGAGGTCTCAAAAGGCCAGATTCTGGCATTTATTTATTTTCCCAATGTATCAGGGATTTCATGTCCCAACATAGAATCACATCTTGAGAAACTGATTGATCTCGATCTCGAGCCTTGAAGTGAACACCTACTACCAGCTCAAGAATTGTGTCAACACAGGACTGCATCCTCTAGGTTTGGATAAGGCTGACAATCTCCAAGGCCACAATATGACCCTCTGCTCTTAACATGGACTATTGTGCCAACACTCATTTGAAGCCTCCATAGACTGGCAACCAAATCCTCAAGATCAACTCAACAGCTGTGGTCTTTACCGTGGGATGATGCTTTCAAGGATTCAGCAAGGAATCTAGCCTAAGTGCTGAAGGCATCCTTGAGGCTTTTCAACCCCTTGGTCTCCAAAGGATTTGATTTTGTTTTCAGTTCCTATGTTTTGACCTTTTGATTATCAGCATGGAAAAGCATCCCTGGGACCTAAAGGCCCAAGAGTGGATCTTTCCAAATTCTTCAGCCTCAACACATCTGCACTCTGTGGCTCCCAAACCTTATGACACTCTCGAGCTCCTGAGAACTGCAGACTGCAGAAGATTTTCAAGGCCAAGGAGTCCTCCTAGCAATAGGCAACCATCATCCTTCGTCAGCTAGCACTCCTGCGTCTATGCTCCTATGATGTCAAGTGCTCCTTAGCATTTGAGTATTAGATGAGTAGCTTTGCCAGCTAGAATAATTAGCAACTAAAATCAAGCAATCTATAAAGGCTAAATGACCACCTCTTGTTTACACATTTTCTTGTATTATTATTTTCTATGGCTATTGTTAGCAGTTCTCTGTTTATTCCTGAGGTTGCTAGGGAATGGGAGGGCAATGACCTCCCTTTGAGTCTACCTTTCTACCACAGCAGCCTGCTGGAACAAAGACCCTTCTCCTTACAAACAGGGAAATAGCGTCACTGAGTTGTAGGGTCTCCCAGATGTTTTGGTAGCACTGTTGGTTGCTCATTTCTAGTGTTTTTGGTCAATAGACATGTGCTGTCTCTCTCTGAGGATGACCTGCGTCCTGGCCAGAACATCAGCCTGACAAGAGGGATACTGTAGCTGCGGACAATGTTTTTAACTTAGAAAATTCTGAAAGCAGAAAAAATGACACTAAGAAAATACTAGCAAATTACGGCCAGCAGCCAGATCACTCTGCAACTCACCACTGGCAACTCACTGAAGCTAAGCAGGTGTGAGCCTGGTCAGTACCTGGATGGGAGACCTCCTGGGAAAAACTAAGGTTGCGCTGGAAGAGGTGTTAGTGAGGCCAGCAGGGGGCGCTCACCCTGCAGTCCATGTGGGTCCTAATGCCCCAGTATAGTGATGGGGACAATATACTGTAAACAGGCGCCGTCCTTCAGATGAGACATAAAACCGAGGTCCTGACTCTCTGTGGTCATTAAAAATCCCAGGGCATTTCTCAAAAAGAGTAGGGGTGTAACCCCGGCATCCTGGCCAAACTTCCCCATTGGCCCTTACCAATCATGGCCTCCTAATCAAATTACTTGAACCATCCCATTGAAATGTTATTGAGATGCTAAGGTATGCCTTAGATCAGGTACTAGTTTTACCTACTTATTTATCGACCTTTTAACAAGGGATATTAAAATTAGCTTTTTAATGTGTAATATCCTTTCAGTATCACAAAGGGTTTTAAATGATTTTAATTGCAAGCACTATTACTTGACAAAGAAAACCTTGGCACAAGTAGATATTATTTCCAAATTAAAAAGTAAAAAATAGAACAAGTTTCTGAAATTATTTTGTCAAGCATTGTTCTCGTTTTTCCTCTTCAGTGTAAAATTACTCTGCTTGTTAATTGACAGTTTGTACATTAACACAGGTCCCCTCTATAACCTAGTTGTTTTTCTGTGTATAATGCAGATTTGGAATGTTTGTAATTGTAATGTTGATTTAAATTACAAAGGTTTGATATCACTGCATTTTTCATAAGGGAAACAGTTTTGAATGATCAACATTTGCTTTCACATACAACATAATAGATTTTATCATTTGACAATTGTCATGATACAAAGGTGTTTGTGTGGCAGTTATCCATCAGCATTATTCCCACTATTAATGGCAGGATGTGTACCACTGCTATGTAGATCATTTCCATAACGACTTGGGTCTGCAAAAGCTTCATCTGTTTACCTATCATTTATCATTTTAAGGCTTTGACAATTCACTGACAAAGTAGTATGAACCACAAGTAGTCATAACCCGTTGACTTGGTTAGTTTTTTAATCAATCAATATTACAAGAATTATTCCTAATTGATACACAGTTCCTACTGATACATTTTCTGTGTGATGTTGCAGATTGTCTAGTTCCATATATTGAAGATGCAGATATTCATAACAAAACCTACAGACCGGGGGACAAACTGATAATCAGATGTCATGAAGGATTCCAGATACGGTATCCAGATATGGATAACATGGTCTCAGTGTGCCAGGATGATGGAACATGGGACAGCCTGCCCATTTGTCAAGGTGCCAATATCATTTTCTAATGTTTTTGTATTATATTTTATATATTTTATACTTTGGTACCAGCACATGTTCATTTTTTTTATATTGGTCGTACAGTGTCTTTCAAAATTATTCAGACCCTTAAACAAAAGTTTTTCTCCCATGATGTTACAGTACCTCCATGGATGATGCCTGCTGTTAAAGCTACTATGTGCTTTTTATTCAGACAGTGACTGAGTCCAGCTATAGCACACAAGTAATCTGATTTTTTAACAGTATGTTTTATGTTACATGGATTTGTTTGTATGTACTGAAAATGGAGAGTTTGGACACATTTATAGCGTACTTACTGTATCTGTACCAGCACATGTGTTCAGTTTACAGTTTACAGTATGCTGGTGACTACAGTGCCTTTTAAAATTATTCAGACTATACAAATATAAGCAATGGTAGTGCTTAGTAAAAGCTCGTAACGGTAAAAATGGTAGATGTTTCACAGAAATCCTCTTTCCAGCAAATTTACCTCTTAAATTGCATGTGATAGTGAGTTTTCACATTTGTTGGCTTTAAAGTTTGCAGTTATGACACTTTGAAGTGGCAATTGAATATTTGTTCTATGCACAACCTATTCCACACAATAAATACAAAAGAGGGAATAGATAAATAATATTAAAGAAAAATAGAAAAGTCATGATTAAGTATTCAAACACTTTGTTATGCAAAAATTACCTTAATGAGCTACACAGTTTATACACAAATGTATACACAAAGTGGCCTTATAATGGTTCTTGTGATTTCAGAACAAACACTTTAGAAACAAATCATGAAAACCTGTTCTACTAAAAAAATGGAAAGACTTGAAACCTGCTGTACAAAGAAATCTTCAAGCAACTTGAGAGAGCTTGAATAAATCTACCAAAATGACAGGGGAAAAAATTGCACCAAAATGATGTTTTGGTAGAGTTGGTAGAGACTTTCCCCAAAAGATTTGTGACTGTAATTGCTGTCAAAGGTGCTTCCATCACACGTTATATTGAGTTTACAGGTCAGAAAAATTATCAGTTTATTTAATTTTTTTTTCTCTTTTGTTTTTGTTGAATTGTTTTTAACTAGTTTAAAGTCAAAGGTAGTTTTTAGTTTGAGCATTGATGTTTTGAATACAATATTAACTTTAAAAAATTTACATGGATCATTTTGTATTTGCACAAAAGGGGCTGAATACTTTTGCAAGACAGAGTGGTTAAACTGCAGATAAAAAAAAACTCCCTTGGGGCTGTCACATATTCATCAAGTCATTCTCAGGAAAGTGGCACTGACATTTTATCGAATACACAAGAAATTCATGATTTTGGATAATGTTTGTCATCAACCAGGTTGATTAGACGCAGTTCTGCTGTGAAAGTCTCAGGCTCGTTGTCACCACTGGAAGCTGTATATCTGCATTGCATGCTTTGTACTAGGCTGCAGATGCTGTCTCCTCTCTCTCATGAAAATCATATGCTCTCTGATCACTTCCTGCGTAGAAACCAGCTCTGGACTTGATGAGTCACTGTGTGTGGCTTGAATAGAATTAGTTGCCTACATATCACAATAGAACATAATTATAGTAGGTGGTATAAATCAGTAAAGGAACAATCAGTATAACTGTTGTATAAAATAGCTCACTGAAAGAATGCTCCATGGAACCATTGCCTTGAAACTGTGTACCGTCAAGCACAGGCTTCAGATGCTAGAACAAATAACAGTCAATAAGTGCTACGTCTTGATTGTAATCATGGTTAACTTAACTGTTACAAACCCAAGCTGGCAAATTGCAACCTGTGCTTTTCTGTCCTAGTCAACTGGCACTTTAACATGTCATGTTGATAAGACATTTGACAAAGAAACCATATAACAAATGATTTATTGGCACCCTTCTTACAGAGCTTTAGGGAATCCTTACAGAAACATCTTTCAATGGAATCATTATTTTTAAAATAGAAACAACAACATAGAATCGTTCAAAATTACTGTACATCAAAGAAAAAGCAGATGGTACCAACTGTCCCTTAAAGCTTGCAAAAAAATAGACTCTATTCATTTGAAAGGGTTTTACAATGAAGCAAAGCGTTTTGTTCTCCTGTAATGGAGCACAAATAGTGGAATGATGCGTTGTCAGACAATTGTCTTCAAAATCCTGTGCTTGTTGGGGATAAAGAGAAAAAATAGATTTGGCAAAGATAACCGATTATTGCTGTCAGTTATTAACTGTGTATTTACAAACATCGAAGTGCAGTTCTCACTTTCATTAAGATCGATATGCTTGTGGATGGGATGCTTCTTGTGCTGATGGTGTGCCCCATGTGTTGCAGGCTGTTTGCGACCCGTGGTTCCTCCTCACAGCTACATGAACATTTCGGAAATGGAATTTTCTGTGCCGGTGGGAACAGTGGTGCGTTACCAGTGCTTTCCAGGCTATAAACTGGATGGTTCAGAGGTCCTGGAATGTATGTACAACCTCATCTGGTCAGACATCCCACCAAGGTGCCTTGATGTTGAAGGTAACATCAAGCCTATGTTTATGAACAAGGGAATAACATAATGCTGTTGATTTTCATTGTCTTGATTTAGGTAGCAAGGACTATATACAGATGCTTCGGTGTCTGTTTAAATATGGTTAGACTGTTAACATGTTACATATGCTTGGGACATATGTTTCTTTAAAAAAAATATTTTGACCTTTGATTTCCAATGGAAGGATATTCATTAAGATTAACAATGGACCAAATTTCCCCGTAAAGACTGGAAGCAATATTATTTCAAAGTGAAAAAGCATATGTTGAGGGTAGATAAATGCAAGCTGACAATGAGTTGCCTTAAGATGTTCCTTGGATTTCTTGCATTCTGCAGTACCCCATGAGAATACCCCCTTGGTATTTTAAAGGAGTAAGTAAGAGGGGCAATGAACTGAAGAACTTTGAACCACAGAACAAAAAATGTTCATTTTTAAATTACGTCTTAATTGCTCAACTTGCTTCAACAAAAAAACAAAACAACAGTTATCCTGTCAGTATTTTGCAGGCATGAATTTTAAGTACAATCTGTAAACCTTAGGATTTTTTTTCCATAAGACTGTTAACATTATAGGTAGTCCGCTAGAATGGTTTCTGATTATAAGTCAACTGCATTTGTAATTTCCTCTATAACTGCTTATACCTACTATATCTACACCACACTTTCTGAGCACAAGCATGCATCCTTATTCAACTGGAACCAGCCCTCCTGCATGCTTGTTACATAAACCTGCTGTGTGAAGAGCCTCTTATTGCACAAGAGATGGCATCTGGTAGCTTGAGTGAAAAAGACTGTGGAGTGAAGCTGAGCGGCTCTAGCTGTGCAAATTGCAAATAGTGTTCCTTATAAATTGCAAAACGCTGGCTCTTAAATTACAAAGTATAAACCAATAAAGAAATATCAAGCAGTATCAAATCAATGATAAAGACAATTCTTTTGAATTATTTAAAGATTTATGTACAGTTCTTCAGAGGGCTCAACAGAACTTTTCCAAAAGGAAATGTGATTGAAAAATGAAGATGAAGGATAAAAAGATTTAGTTATAAAGGAATGTAAGAGTTGGACTTCTTTTGTAATAGTTTCAGCTTTTACAGAGAAATATGAGTAGAATAGTATACTGTACACAAATAAAAGATCTGAATTCTTTTATCTCCTCGTGAATAATAGGAGTTCCTCTTAGAAGAGATTTCAGCAATTCTTTTGTTTCCTCTTTGTGGTAAACTAAATTTAAAGAAGAAAAGTCAGTTGCATCACTTTCTTTCTTTTTTAGATGTTGTTAATTGGGGCTATACATTTTTTTGCTCAGCATTTGCGGTTCAATAATCTAGAAGAAGGATTAATGTCTGAAAGACACTGAATGTTACATTTACTGTATCACTGGATTCAGTTTTAATTTCTCCTTTTCTCAGAACATGACTTTCACTTTTTAACACTGTTGCTTTAAAACAAGCAAAATAAAAACAAGACCTTAATTTCCACATTTCAGCATTTCATGATACAGCACCCTCTACACCAAATGTCACAATTGCCTGTGCAATACAATTTGTTTTTAACAGTAAAGTAACTTATTACGGATATTACTAAGTACATAACAATAACAACAATAATAATAAAAAATGTGCTACATAATGCTGACTGCTGAATGTTGCTTGGAGGCTCAATTTTGTATTTAAGTGATATGGGGCCAAGTCATATTAAACCCCCCAGCCCCAAACATTGTGGTATTCTGCTATTTTCTGGAGCACTTTCTATCTCTGATATTAAATCCAGATTCCTGCTTGACCAGCTGCATTAGACTCTGCAGATCTTAATTTGCTGAGCATTTCCCTTTTAGATTTTAGGTTCTTCAGAATCATATGTCACTGGAAAAGCAAAAGGTTCCCTAAAGGATTTAAAACTGTAGCAGCATTTATAATATTTAATAACAGAAATAATAATGGGTCACAGTGGTGCATTAGTAAGCATTGCTGTCTCACAGCACTGGGGTCCTGGGTTCAATTCCAGACCTGGGGTGCTAACTGTGTGGAGTTTGTACAGTACGTTCTCCTTGTTTTCACGTGGGTTTCCTCCAGGTTCTCCAATTTAAAAAAAGTCCAAAGTCTTCAATCCAAAAACATACAGGTAAGTTAACTGGCTTGTGTGAAAACTGGCCCTGGTGTGAGTATGTATTTGTTTGTGTGCCCTGTGATAGACTGGCGTCCCATCCAAGGTGTATCCTGCCTTGTACCCGCTGCTTGCCAGAATAAGCTCCAGCTTATATAATCATAATAATACATAATGCTACTGCATAATACTGAATTTAGTTGCTTGGGAGACTGTTTATGCAGTAAGAGAAATGTACTGTATGCTTACCTAAGTGATAAAATGCATCTTGATTTTCAGTTTGCCCCTTGCCTCCCATGGTGGAACATGGAGACTATATCTGCCATCCTAACCCCTGTGACAGGTATATTCACGGAACAGTGGTGGAGTTCTACTGCGACCCTGGCTACTCTTTAGCTAATGACTACAGGTATATCACCTGTCAGTATGGGCAGTGGTTTCCCCACATTCAAGTGTATTGTGTTAAATCAGGTAGGTATAACAAAGCACCAAATATTCTGCTTAATTAAAAAAAAACTTATTTTAAATAAATACTTTTTAGGGTTTTATATATTGACATTATTTTCTAACTTGACAATGATTCCAGTGATTCCAGGGAGAGAAGGAAGAAGAAGTTCCAAATGTCATCGATATTAATGATAATAAAGTAAATATTGTATTACAAAATAAATACAATGATTGTGCCAAACCCAGTATAATTAATAAAATAAGACTTTAATTATTATTTTTTCTGAGTGGCAGAAATAATAATTATGAATATTTTAATGATTATTTTTTCTGAATGTACATTGTAAAAATAAAATATTGAAAACAGTTTTAATCAGTATTAATTCCTAATTAATATAATTAAGGTTAATCAGATGATGGTTTTACTTACCTACTTAGTAAGATGATATTGTTTGATACCGGACAAACAGACAAACCAACCAAACCAGGGTGTAACTTGTCTTTTGTATGAGAAATTTAAAGTTTTAAATAAACAGTAAGAAATAGATTTTTACCATTATAGTGAGGTATTTGTTTTGTGGAAGGGACATAAATCTAATGTTTAAAACAGCAATACGTTTTTTTTAATTCTAATAAAAGGATACTTGTTTTTTAATTTTGAGCAGAATATTCATTTTTATAAAATATGTATACTGTATTTGATTTGTAATTCAACAAAATGGTGAGGGGAAATACTTTCTTATGGTGTTGGTTATTTGCAGTGATGAAGTTTCACATCTAACTGTGATGTGGCAGGATATTAATTCAGGCATTGAAATGAAGAAGAGTCACCTAAATAGTCAATTTCACTTTTACTCAGTTACCTTACATTACCCTTTTCTCTTCAAACAAAAATTGATAGACTGTCAGTGCAACACAGTATCTCTTAAAATGTATAATGGTTTAAACTTACAAATTCAATACAGTGCATGTTTTTACTTCTGCAGAGCCATCCTGGCCAAACTCTCAGGAATCTCTGCTGACAACATGGAAGGTGTTTGCATTCACGGCTACCAGTGTGTTGCTGGCATTGCTCCTTGTCATTCTGGGCAAAGTGTTCCAGTTCAGGTGCAAGACTCACTGTCAGCTGAGGTTTGTACATTTCTTTATACACATGCTTAGAAAGTTGAATCCAAGTAAGGGAATACTCTAGAACCCTAGACATTAAATATCATTAGTTAATTTCTGAGTGGCAGTTGTCCAATCCGATTACAGTTGAAATTATCTGGATTTCTGCATGAATGGCTCCTAAAACGTGATCTGATCTTCATCGAAGTCATAATAATAAATAAAAACAGTCTTATTCAACAAATAACACAGAAAATTTTACATTGTTATATCTTTATTGAACAAATGGTTTGAATGGTCAAGGTCATTGATTTTGTGAGAACTCTAATAAAATTTGTGAGAACATTAATAAAATTAATGTTTTCATCTCCAGGTTCTTCACTTCTAGGCTTCACAAGTGATAACATTCAATCCATTTTCTTATCCATTTGCTTTCTCTTTTTCTTCTAAAATTATAACTGAGAGACATTGTAGAGCTACATGGTTCTGAAGCTGTGAGCTCAAAATAATTACTATTGTCCTTAATAATAATGAAAAGTTTGCACCTTTCGTGAGTTTTTGTTCTTAATCAACAGCATGTGTTATGCTTTCCCACAGAGACGGACAACAAGGTGCAAGTTCTCCCAATTTTGTAGTGGTAGATGGCATTCCTGTACTGCTGCCTTCCTACGATGAGGCTGTGAGCAGCAGTAATGTTCTGCCAACAAGCTTCCCGCCCCCTGCTGGACAAGGGGAATCATTGCACATCGAAGAACAGGGACCTCCTGCTTATCCCGGTCATGTTGAAAGCATCAGTGCAGTGCATCCCGAGACCAGCGAGTATGAAACCTGCGAAAGCCTAACAGATTCCTTCGAACACCTCCAAAGTATATGTCCGTCGTCTACGTGTCCAGGGGGACTGAACAACACATCGGAGAGAGCAAACGTTATGACATCCACTGCAGACACGGCTTCCACAAGTCCCAGCATTGACATAGCAGATGGTATGTTTATTTCTCTATGACATGCATGCACAAATTATTACATGCAAAAATAATTTCACTACTGTGTAATTCAACATTGCTTCCCTGAAAGAGAAGGCAACTTGCTTCAAATAACTCTAAAACGTCAAACTAATAAGTGGTCCCATTTTATTTAATACTCCAACTGGATCTTACAGTTTAAAATTACAGTATTAGCAGTGAAAACATTTCCTCATTAAAAAGTGGTTTAAAAAGTGAACACACGCCCTACCCTAGAGTATCAGACACAGTGGGTGAGTCTTTGCAGAGAGTGGCTTAGGAGTGTCATGCTATTATAGAGCTTTGTGGGTGAGGCAGGCATGGTTTGGAGACATTCTGCATGGAGTGCAATATGCAACTACAAACATTTGGGAGGCCTCGGAGTATCTACGAGTCTCTCTTCATCCTCTTCACATGTACAGTACATTGTGCAGTATGAAAGTATAGAAGAAACACAATTGTCTTGAATAAAGATGAAGTGGAGGATATACAGTACCAAATCTCTTGCCATTATTGCTCCCTAGTTCTCCATCATAGTGCCTTTTCCACAGTCTTCGTATACATTCAGCTAAATGTCAAGTAGTCATTTTTTAATTGAAAGGAAACATTAGGTATGGTACACATATTGTGTCATTGTGAATAAAAGAGAATACTCATTTGGGTGACTGGATCTTACACTTCATGTTAAGTGGCCTATTCAGGCGTCTTTCTCATAGAATCTCAGCAGTGGTTTGATTGTCAGAGGGCAGTTTTCATCCCTTCAGTGGTTGTCCTTTTTCAGGAAATTATCATTTGCAAGTATTATTGCCTTACAAAAACCACTACAATAAACAAAATCTCTCCAGCCCATGCATATTATGACAACCATTCATGATGTTTATCACAATTCTTTCAAAGTAAGGTGATTGAAATATAGTAACATGTTATATATTTAATTTAATAAATATAACAGTAGGGAATCATTTTTTATAATGCATCATTTTATTATTCTCTTTCAGAAATACCACTTGTGGAAGAAGAAGAAGGCTATTAATCCTCCTTTATTCAGAGTTCAGATTTCAGAACAAACCCTTTATTTGAAATACACATCTAAGAACACACTTCTTTACTGGTTATGAATCATTTTCAGCTTCTTATCTGATCACTAACCTTATAGCAAAGACTTTAATGATCCAGCACTTTAAATAGCCTTACCCAGAAAATGCTTAGTGACAAACAGATAATGCTGTCCAGTGTGGTTAAGCATAAAAAAACACATTACCAGTTAGAAACAGAAATGGATCATATATTCATCCATCTATCCATTTTCTAACGAATTAATCTAATTCAGGGTCACAGGTGAGCCATAGTCTATCCTGGCAAGCAATGGGTGGGATATACCCTGGGCATTCCATTGCTGGGCGAGTTCACCTACAAGTCTACCTTTGGAATGTGGGAGGAAACTACAGCACCCAAAGAAAACCACTGGAAACACACAGGGGAAACCATAAAAACTCCACATAGATAGCACCAGGTCCAAAACTGAACCCAGACAGCCAGGGCTGTGAGGCAGCAATGATACCCGCTGTGAGATAATTTCATGTGCAACATGAATCTCTAATTGAGGATGTGGTATCTATACAGTATGTGCAGAAGATCCCTAACTTTTCTTTCCTTTATTTGCTTAAATATTTAAATGAGGTGTCATCCATGGAAATATGTAAATCAGCCATAGGAAATCTTTTAATGCTCACTGTTGGATTATTATAAACCAATGAAGCAAATATGTGTTAAATCTGTGACTGTTCAGCCAGACTACTTCCATAATCTTTGTGTTTTGTAGTGAGCAAACTATTGTTTCTCTTTTTAGAAACTAAAAGTCCTCTTCATGGGTTGCATGTTTGTTTTTTTTCATCAAGGGTGTGAAAATGTACAGTCAGTGATCGCTTGGCTATTTCCAAAGATGCTAAAAAGGGTAGAATGAATCGAAAGGTCAGAACATGAAACTTGTGTGTTTTGTGGATGGATTGTGTATTCACATCACTTTTTTATTCAGTGTTTTTCCTTTATGCTACATCAAGGTGGAATTAAGCAAGGCTGAACTAGAAATATTTAGCAGAAAAGTGTTGCATCCACTTACAGATGTTTAAATTGAGTGTTATGAGATCACTTATAATCAGTAATGTGAGTGTAAAAACTACAGCATGAAAGGTTCTGATCTGTTCTACAAATGACTGATTTATACTGACATTTATGTCTACAATTTTGTAGGATGGAAAAAATACACATTGCAAAAAGCTGTAATTTAAAACACCTTCTCACTCTTAACCGAACAAAATGTTTGCACTGCTGGTCAGGTATACAGAATTGACTGTTAGAACATTCCCCAGAAATGAAGATAAGTAAATTAAACGAACATTGCGAAATCTGTTTCTAAATACATTATATTTCTATAGTTATCATTAAATATAAATATAAAATTACCATATGTTTCTGGGTCGCATTTTTATTAAACTGATACAGATGGCATGGGAATGTTTTTAAATACTGTATATAAAATAATTAAACTGTTTTAGTATTCCTGAACATCCTTGTTTAGCCAAGATCTAATTTTTGAAGTTATCTTTGTCAGCCTGAAGGCCTATTTTGTTTTGGTTTTTATGGTTTGCTCTCAGTTACAGAGCTGGTCTCATTATCTCATAACTGTAATACAGTACTTCAATCTGAGTTTGAGGTCAGATTGACACTTTGAGGTGTTTTAGATGTGACTGTACCTTTTATAAGGTGAGAAATTAACTGTGAAAGGTCTTAAGAAATATTTACATCTGTCTAGTCATTAGTCCTAATCATCAGACAACGATTAGTCTAATTGTTTAATTAAGTACTAAACAAAAACCAAAGGATACTACAGTACAGTATATCCTCCTGGATGTTTGACACCAAAGCTTAGGGTATGTGTAGGATCTTTTCCATTAGAACTACATTTACAAGTCTGCTTGAAGCTATTGGACTCTTCGGAAGCTCTCGGGACAAGAAGGAGACAAGAACATGTTAAACCTCTTGGTATAAATGTATTTGTACTTACTGTATATTGTCTGAAAGTTTTCAAAAACTATTTCTGCAGGGAGAATAAAGATCAAGGTAAAACAACAACAAAGGCATAAGCAGTCACATACAGTAAATGTATGTAAAGTATAGTGCAAGGATATTTTTCTGATGCCAGTTAAAGAACCAATCGCATCATGGATTAACAAAGTACTGTACATACGTCCTTCATACAATTCCTTATGGGGAAACACTGATTGGAAAGTATCAAATAAAACATGATAGTGAAACAACAATTCATTAAATGCAATTATTCACCCAGAACAATTGTAAAAGCACAATAGAAAACATTATAAAATCCTTTAAAAAAATCTATTGTAAAACATTGTGGTTGAATGTATTAAAATGTTTTAGTCTGCCTCTACAAATAATAATCCGCTAGTTATGATGATGATGATTATTTTATTATCATATTATTGCTGCTCTCTACATTATGTTGGTTTGAAATTTACAGTTTGCAGTATACCATGTCAAGAAACCGTTTGGTAACCCCCTAAGTTGGTTCTCATTCTTATGTTAGTCCTACAATTTAATTACTTTGTCATAAATAATAAATGATTATAACCTAATTAAACATATAACACAAAGACATATATATATATTATTCAACAAAATAAGTCTAAATTAAGTATCCTTGTGTGAATAATTATATAAACCCGTAGATTCAGTAACTTATTGCAGCTACTGGAGCAGCAATGACTTTTAATTAGTTATTATTTGTTGTTGTTTATCAGTCTCTCACATCAACATCTCATAGGAATTTTGTTCATCTTCCTAATGACATGTGTCAAGTCATTAGGGCTACGTACAAGTGTGGGGCTACTTGCATGAGCAGTTCTTGATCAATCCAAAATGAAAACTTTCTTCTTGAACTACCAATCTGTTTAGGTAAGTTTTATTGCTCCACTTTGAAGCTTCAGCTTCAGCAAATGAATGGATAGCCTGACATTATCCCCCAGAATTGCTCGTAGATCTTCAAATTCATCATTTCAACAATGACTCAAGCCAACCGGGTCCCAAGGCAGAAAAGAAGCCCCATGCCATGACACTCCTCCACCATGTTTGAGGGTGGGATCAGGTTGTTCTGTAGGAAAGCAGAATTTGTTTTTTCAACTCAAAATGTTTCTCGGTGGGGTCAGAAATTTAAACTTATACATGTACGTCCAAAGAACATTCTTCCAGTAGTTTTGTAGGTCACCCAGGTCTCTGACAAACGTGAGATGGGTAGCAAAGTTCTTTTTAGAGAGCAGTATCTTTGTGGCCTCGTGGATGATCTTATGGTGATCTTGGAAGAATGAAAGGTAATGGGTATAGTCACTCCCTTCTTGATTATTTTCCCTTGTATTTGTCAGAAATGGTTGTGTAACCTTCTTCAGACTGATGAGCATCCACTACTGTTTTTTGTAAGTTCTTTTAAGTCTTTTAAGATCTAACATGAATTATGGAGACCTATTCTTACCATTATACCACTACCATTACATGACCCTTATATAGAACAAGACTACTCAGACTCAGACCTTGCTTAATTGGTACCCAATTATGTAACCACCTGATTCTAATTACTCCCTTAATTGTGTGTACACTTGGGGTTCACTTATTATTTCACATACACAGATTATTCATTTTCTTCTATTTCTCATCTGTTGCATCTCAGAAAACATTGAACTGGTAAATATGAAAACTTTTGGTTATTTAAGAAAAGACCCATTGCAGATCAACAGGGGTAAAATAGGAAATTATATTTCCTATAGGTAAATTCGCAAACTTTTTCTGAGAACTGTAAAGAGTCTACAACACAGAGCATTTACAGTAACACAAAAGGAGGGGCAGGTCTTCACATCATACAGAAAGACTAATAGACAAGACAACAATGTCAGACAGACTCACCAGGGAAATAAAAACCAGGTAAGGTACAGTAACTATTAACAAAGGCAAAGAACAGCATAACCGCACCTTTTAGGAGGGATTATGATTTAGAGGTCTTTAGTCATAATCCCACAGTTGGTTCATACCATCTCTTCATGCAAACACATACACCAAATCTCTGAATCGATTATTGCAGGATTCATATTGCAACAATACATCATAGGGAAAAACTGATCTGGCATAAGTTAATCGACATCTAGCCCACATTTCTTATTATGGTGAATCCAACACTTGATGAATTCTGCTTCACAATGGTAGGAAGAATTGACATCAAAGGATTAAAAAAAAGTTCTTACTGTATGAATTCTTAGCCACCACAAGCCAGTTATCACTGTGGTAACTTCCAACACCTCCTGCTTAAAACCCCAAAAGGCAAAAGCATTTAGAAAGGTAATTTAATTACATCAGGATTCAATTCACAATTGCAGTTACTGTGCCCAAGACCTAAGTCCCTTTAACAACCACTCCAGGAATCGTCAACCTACGGCATGGATGCCATTAATGACACACAAAGGGATTTTTAATTGCAAATGCTGTAAATGTCTAATAAGCCAATAAGTTAAAAAAAAACAATAAAGCTATGACTATTCTGTAATTCTCTGCAACAAGCTACTCAATGAAAGCACTTTGGCACAGAACAAAAAGATTCACCTGTTTTTTTTACTGCATTATTTTAGTAGGGTTAGTCTTTTGTTTACAACATTTAAGTCATTTAGTTAGCATTTTCAGGAAAGGGGAACTTACATAAAGAAATATATTCTGTGACTACGGTGTCCCTGCTATGGTTGGAAAACAGAAGGGATTCGGAAAGATCTTTGCAGATCACATAGGCCACCCCCACAGTAAATGTTCATTGTATTATTCATTAGAAAATGTGGAATAATGAGGTTAGTAATGCAACGACCAGAGTGTGAAAATAGTGAATTTTCTCATTGCTTGATCTGCTTGATGCTCTACCAGTTTCAAACTCTGCTACGAGCCAGAGACTGTAGAACTCAACAAGGGAAAGCAAGGGCAAAGCTCACATTAGATGACAAGACAGGCATATTTATTAATTTTATATACTGTATTATTATATTTTAATATTCGGGTGCCACACCTGAAGAAGCCAAAACATTTTGTGTTTCCTTTCTCATTTTTTCAGCATGGAATAAACCTTTACTGGTTGCAATATGTTAGTAGGGCTGTTACTGACATCAATGATGTGCATCAATGATGTTTGAAGCAATGTAACTCTTGGCACAACACTTCTGAAAGGTTGCCAACCTCTGAACTAGACTGTCCTGCTTCCGAGAATCCCAGGAAATTAAACCAGCAGATATTACGGCATTATACTGTACTTCTTTTTCAAAGAAACTGCCTTTGCGAAGGGCATTATAATGGGCATGAGAATGACAGAAACATTAAAAAGAATTACAAGTTTGATTTGCTCCAGAAACCCAGTAAAATACAGTATGCATGGGGTGATTAGGTTGTCTCATTCCCAGGAGACACCTTAGGCAGGCATTGCAGTATACAGATGTACTGTACGTAACAAAAAAGAGCTGAGTGTCTTGTATTAAAATTTCATATTGAGTGGAGATCATCCAAAACATCTGCAAGAAGGTAAATGCCTTTTTTTCTCCAAAGTGAAGGAGAGAAATGGAAATTCTGTTTGTTGTATTTTATTAAAGAAATGGTGTATTTTTTATTAAAGAGTGTATGATGATGGAAAAGAGAAATGTTTAATAATAAAATAAAAAATATATTTTATTTAAAAATTGTGATTGTTTTTATTAAAGAGTGTATGATGATGGAAAATAGAGAAGTGGAGAAGTGGGAATGGCATGTCAACTGGGCTTTTGTGAATCTCTCTACTAGATGGTACGTTGTAATTAAGTGTATAACACAATCTACTGTATAGTGTCTAAGGCAAGCACCAGCTCAAATTGAATTCTGAAATCCACATGGAGAGTGGATGCCATGATACAGGATTGTCAGGGCTAAACCCTAAAAACAGTGATCACAAAAAGATGAAGAAATAAAATTGGCATTCAGCTTGAGCTAGTGAAGACAAGGCACCATTTAAAGACAAATTTCTATATTAGATTAATAGAAGCAGATACATGTTGCCTCCCTTCCTTCCCTTTTTTTCACCAGCTTTCTTATGATTAATTCATTCATTTGTTTTATAATATCAGTGGATAATGCCAAAATATGAAAAATGTCTAAGTCTAAAGAGGCTTATATCTCCATTTCCTGATGGTTTTGTCAAGGGACATAGTGGAGCATTTTCTATTTCTGTGCTTATTATTGCTGTTGTTGCCCAGTTTTTGCTTTGAGAATCTTTCCTGTTTTTGTGCTGCAGGAAATCTGAATGCTTTTTCCATGTCAGCAGATATTTGTGCATTGTCTCAAGGTTTTGAGGGAAAAGGACAGCAATTCCATGTGTCAGTGAGAATTCCGAGAAACAAGGCCAAATATTGTTGTCGAATAATGTTTCACTTTATTTATGCTTATCCTTTATTAATGTTGCAATTTCATCTTTGTGGGGTACTCCCATGATTCGTGACATCTTAATAATCTCATAAGGATGTTATCATTAAACCAGCACAGCTTTTAGCACTGCTTTTTTCAGTTCTTAAGGTACTATACACAAGGAGTTTACACACATTCCCAGTGTTTGTGTAAATTTCCTCCAGGCAGTTGGTTTCCTCTCACAATCCAAATATATACTGGTAGGCTGACTTGCTTCTGTAAAACTGGCCCCGGTGTAAGCATGTGCGTCTTTATAGTATGTGTGCTCATCCAGTGTATATCCAATTTTGCACTCAGTGCTTTCAAGGATAGGTCCTGGGTCTCCATTGAATTGGATAAACTTGCATAGTTTAACTTTGATATGACAAATCATAAATCCTACAAAATCTTCAAAAAACGAATCCTAATGTCAGTTACAGTATGTATCCCTCCTGCAAAAGTTTGTGGTTTATGTACAACAGACAAAATCTTAGGTGACTAAAACTAAATAATGAAATCCCTTTATTGCAGTCAATATTCCCCAATACAAACCACAGCCCCTTGCGACATCACACCACCTTGCGACGCCTGATTTATACAAAGATTAATGAAACTCGCGACAATTCATTTTAAATTGTGTTTTAGCTCGTTGTAAGATTACATGAAAAATAATGTTCCCAGTAAAAAGCCTCCTAGTTTCATTATTTTTAATGAAACACATTGGTGTTTCCACTGCAATGAATTGTCGAATTTTGGTTCTACAACTAAATCCAAGCAAAATGAAGACAACCATTCAGAACTGACAGCTTACTCATCGCTTTTGTCACTGCTGTACGAACAACGGAATACAGGGAATGAATCCTCACTTTTTTACAGCTTTAGCATCTTTGTTATTAGTAATTTCGTGGCGTGTGTTGGTTACTACAACCGTCTGTTCTTCTACGCCGGGTGTTGGTTGATTTTTCAAACAAGTACTGTATGCATGCGTTAGTTGTATTGTTAACCTGGAGTTTATACAATTTTGCAAGAGTGCGCATTTCTAATGGGTAATTTTTTCCACAATTTGCCCATTCAGAGTTTCATACTAACACGAACTTTTGAGAAAAAAAAATGTTAAGAAAACGTTTACGTAGAGGAAGAGTCATACACTGGAAAAGGGAGGTGCTACAGTGTTGCGAGATAGTGATCTGAAGAAACGGGGGAGTGCGGTAGTCTGTGACTGCTTTGCAAAAATAAATTAAATAACCTACAGGATACAGGTAAGCGCCTACATTTATTAACAACTGTTATTGTTTTGTGATCAAGGATGTTATTTGTGAAAAAAGTAACCTTAAGAGCATTGCTCATGTAATGCTACATTGAAGCTTGTCTTGCATACATGTACAGTACATTGCCTTAAATCTTAAAATCTTATAATTAAACTGATATTAGTTTAGACATAATTGATCAAAACTGCCTTTCGTCAGAGAATAGTCGTTTTATTTTTAAAGACGAATTTTATTTAATATCAGTACAGCTTTAGTTATTACACATTTAACTCAGTTTTTTACTACGTATTTAAACTGGGAAAACGGTCAAACAAACGGAAACAGAAGCGTCTGAATAAGACATTACTCCACCTTCACTTACTCCCAAAAGCCATGGTTACTGTTTTTTTTTTCATCCCATCAACAGACATTACTCACAGTTACTCACTACAGTGCTCCCAAAGAAACACATGCCCACGTGTGCCTGTCATTACATTCTGTTTCGCAATAAAAATCTCACAGAATATCTCCACCCTCCCACGCAAACAATCGTCACAATATCACAATTTCAGAAAATGGTGTCAGACCAACGTACTGTAACATTGACGGAACAGAAAATGATTTAGAGAAAAGTTTCTTATCTTCCTAGCTATTAGCCGTAGTGGAGAAATCCTTTCAAATGTACTCTAGACGCAGTTTTTGTCTGTGTTTAATGGGTTGGTAGGAAAACAGTGTGCTTTTTTTCCTAATATACAGCGTGTCCAAAATTTTTACTTCACAGCCTTACACAACTGGCTGCATCAGTTTTTGGACCCCATAAAACTCTTCAAATATGGGATAGAACCCATATCAATCAGTATTGACAAGCAGCACCCACACTGGTGACACATGGAAACCATTTTGCAAGAGCAACCCTACCATAAAGCTGATCAAATTGAACATTTACTTAACAAACTCAATAAATGTTAAATTAAGCTATGCATTGTTGTGCCATCCCAAAGTACCTTGGGTTCTTTAATACCAAAGAAACTTAAGTTTAGTATCACATCTAAAAGATGGGACATACTGTGCTGTAGGAGGGGCCTTGTCACTATACTCTAAAAGCTATAACATTTGGTGAAAATTCATAAGACGTTACACAGTTGTAGAGGCCAGTGGCATGTTGCTGCCATATGGGATTTGGTTGATTTTGTACAGGTCATACAGTAAACCTGGACATGTTTTCTCTCAATGTTGTTCAAGAACCATTTGTGGTTTAAAGAAACATAGCCACCGCAAGCTAATGTCCTGGTGTGGTTAATATGCATACATTTGCAGATTTTGGAGTGCATATCTTCAGTATAATAATAGTGATACAGATTTGTATGAGATCACCAACTGTAAGAAATGTAGGACTGTAGAAAACAAAGAATGGGCATACCAAGACTTCTGAAAGTTGCTGATATTTTGTCCTGTATTCCAAGTTGTAATTAAGTTTTTAATTATAGTTCCATAATGCAGACTGCAGTGTCTAAGGGTAACACTAGTGTAAATCAAATATTGTTGAAGTGGGACATGTATATATCTCACTTATCCAGCATCACAGTATCACCACTTAAGCACAGTGTGAGAGGTGTTGATGGGGTCTGTTAATTTAGCCTCAAACAAAAGTTCCACTAAGATGCCATAAAGCTGACTTGCTTTAGCAGCCCCGGTGGTTTAACGCTACATAATAAAAGACAAGAACAACACCCACAAACAGGATAAACCAGACCAATGTCTGCTGCATATCAAATGACAGAACCTAAAGCAAGACAGTAGGACAGGAAGTAATTACATATAAAAAAAACAGGACATGCACTCAGATTGTGAAACAAACTTTCTCCTGACTGTATATAAGAGCTGGGAAACCCTTGCAGGATTATCTGTTCTGCGGGGCAGACCCAACGCACAATTGTCAATATGCAGAGAGAATGCCTGCTTCAATTGGATGCCGTGATTCAGGGGTGTAAAAATTAAACCACACAGTGCTCACAAAACAAATAAAATTTAACTTTGTTGGAGCTAACACTGTGAATCTTACTGTATACTGTATGCAGTGCAGGGAAGTCTTAACTGCCTTTCCAAATGACTTTAGACTTTCAGTATGTTGCATTCCAGTACCCTAGAGGGGCAGAAAGAGATTATAATTAAAAAAAAAAACAAGAAAACACATCCATTTCATATTACAAAGGCATGGCCTTGAACAGAACTGGAAAAAAGATGAGGTCATCATCTACATATTTAAAAGACTCAAAAGCTTTTTGGAGAGGGTGACGTGTAACGAGGACTGAGCCAATAGCCCCTGTAAGAGGACCCGGGGAAGGGTCATCTCTAACAGGTATTTCCGAAATGAAACACTGAAAATGCTAGAGATTGACCTTAGCAAGATGGCGAACAATGAGACACAGCTGAGACGCATCAGGAACCGGAATATAAGTGGCCCAGAGGCAGTGAACGGGGCGGAAGCCGGTAAGGTGAATGCGTTTCGGAGGAAAAGAGTGGAAAGAGGTGGATGTTAAGGATCGGGCTAACGAACGACTGCAAGGAGAAAAGGTTTATGATTTTGGATTACGGACACTGGTTTAGGATACATCGCGGATTGTCTTTATAAGAACTTTTGGAACTCGGATCGAATCAGGACTAAGGGAACGGATTACGGACTGTATTCGGAAGGCAGGTGTTGGAAGAAACGCCACGGATCGGAGGACAGTAAAGTGTGGTGTAAGTACGACCTTCGTTTACATAAACTATCCCCCGGAGACACCGCAATTGGTGGAGGATGCGGGCAGCTCCCGCTCGGGTTTGAGAATCGAAGAGAGCAAGTTTTTTTTTGTGTGTGTGTGCGGGTTCCGCTTTGCGCGTGTGAAGAAACGCTATGGAAGAATTACTACAGCAGTTGTCCCAGGCCACCCTCGCCCAATTCCAGGCATTACAAGGACAACGAGAAGCTAACGAAGCGCAACTGGAGGCGAACCAAATCCAAAAAGCAACCAACGAACGAATTATAGAGGAGCAAAAATTAATACGCGCAGAGTTGTACAGGTTAAGGGAAGAAATCCGGCAGGCCCCGGTAGCGGGGAGAGGCACCGCTCAGGAAGAACAAATTACGCTAGAAAAGATGACTGAGCTTGATGATGTGGAAGCTTATTTAACCACCTTTGAAAGAACGGCCGCTCGAAATGCATGGCCCAAAGAACAATGGGCTGGGAGAGTAGCCCCTTATTTAATTGGAGAAGCCCAAAAGGCATATTATGATTTAAAAGAAGAAGATGCCGAGAATTATGAGACTCTGAAAAACGAAATATTGGCAAGACTAGGGGTAACCATGGCAATACGAGCAGTCCGGTTCCACAATTGGAGCTACCAGATGAACAAGCCTACGAGGTCTCAGATGTTTGACCTGGTACATCTGGCAAAGAAATGGCTCCAGCCAGAAGAATTAAACCCAGGACAGGTGGTAGAAAGGGTGGTGTTGGATCATTTCGTGAGGAGTCTGCCTGTGCACCTGAAAAGAAAAGTAAGTGAAGGGGATCCCCAGACCCTAGATCAAGCCGTGGACTGGGTGGACAGACACCATGCCACAGAGGCCCTGATTAGGGAGAGAAAAGGGGACTTTCGGAGGGAGGAGAGAAGAAGCCCCAAGAGTCTGGAAACCGAAATAAAGTACCGGCCAATAAAGTATAGTGATTATCGGGAACCTATACAGTTAAAAAAAAACCCTTAGGGGGAAGTCTGACTCAAGGCCCCGGCCATGGGACGAAACCCGGCGATGTTTTAATTGTCAGGAAGAAGGGCATTTAGCCAGCTATTGCACTGGCCTGCCCGAACCCATGCAGGTAGACCCCAGAAATGAAGCCCTATGCAACTACCTTACAGCGGGGGTCCCGACCCGCGAGGATCCCCATCTTACGAAAATCGAGATAGAGGGAGAACCCATCGAGACCTTATTGGACTCTGGCAGTGCGGTGACCCTGGTGACCCCTACAATACTTCCGGGAGGACTAGAGATTCCAAGAACAAAGGGAATACCTATTACTTGCATTCACGGGGACACCAAAGACTATCCGACGGTCGAATTGAGCATCTCTACAGAACAGGGGACCTACCGCTCAACGGTAGGAGTAGTTGAGCAGTTGCCATACCCTGTCATACTGGGACGAGACTGTCCCCATTTCCTCCAGATTTGGAACACGATCCAATCAGCTAGGCCAAGACCCATCCCCTGGCCGGAAGACAGTGGTGACGCCCCTGCCGACGACCCTGATGAGACGGACCCACAAGAAAGCGGAACTGAACTTGGAGCTGAGTTTGGAAATATGGAACTACCGAACTGGGAACCCCCAGAACGTCGGGGTAAGTTTGGGACAGCCCAACTAGAAGATGGGAACTTGAGACATGCGTGGGGACATGTGATGGGGAGTGGTGTACTGATCCTAACACAGTGAGTTACCCATATTTTATGACAAAGAATAATCTCCTTTATCAAGTGCAGCAGAAGGGACAGGAAGAAGTGGAACAACTCCTTATTCCCCGACCTTACCAGATGAAACTCCTCAACTTGGCCCATAGCCACCTCCTGGGTGGGCACCTGGGGGTAAAGAAGACATCCGAGAGACTCCTCTCTAGGTTCTTTTGGCCATGGATCTATAAGGCCATCGAGAAGTACTGTCGGGAATGCCCCGAGTGTCAGAAAAGTGCGCCACAACCTTATTATAGGAACCCTTTGATTCCCCTCCCAATTATTGAAACCCCCTTCGAACGGATTGGGATGGATTTGGTGGGGCCCCTGATCAGAACCACCAAGGGTCACCAATACATTCTAGTAATAGTAGATTATGCTACCAGGTACCCCGAAGCCATTCCGTTGAGAGCTGCCACCGCCAAAAACATAGCTAGAGAGCTAGTACAACTGTTTGCTCGAGTCGGAATTCCTAAAGAGATCCTAACTGATCAAGGAACACCTTTTATGTCGAAAGTCATGCGAGACTTATGTAAGCTGCTGGGTATACAGCAGATCCGAACCTCTGTTTATCACCCTCAAACTGATGGTCTAGTAGAACGTTTTAATAAGACCCTGAAAAGCATGCTTAGGAAGACGATGCAAAAGGATGGAAAAAATTGGGATCAGCTGCTCCAGTATCTCATGTTTGCGGTTCGAGAAGTACCGCAGGCTTTGACTGGATTCTCCCCCTTTGAATTATTATACTCTCGGAAACCACGGGGCCTATTGGACGTGGTCAAAGAATCGTGGGAACATCAACCTTCCCCTTTACAAACTATCATTGAGCATGTGGAACAGATGAGAGAAAGAATAAAGGTTATTGTTCCCTTAGTAAAAGAAAACCTGGAGAAAGCCCAGGCTCAACAACAACAAATTTATAATAGGGGAGCAGTTGCGAGGGAATTTCAGATTGGGGACAGAGTACTGGTGCTAGTTCCAACCCCAGAGTGTAAATTCTTGGCATCCTGGCAGGGGCCTTATGAAGTGGTGGAAAAGGTGGGGCCAGTCAACTATAAGGTCAAGCAACATGACAGAAGACGGCAGCATCCAATCTACCACGTCAGTTTGCTGAAAAAATGGCATGGCACCGAAGTTCTGCTCACCTACTTTTCCCCAGACCCACTGGAAGAAGAAACGGGTGCGGTAGCCGTGGGAGACCTGGCTCCGGCACAAAAACAGGAACTACAAGAATTCCTGTCCCAAAACAAAGATGTTTTTTCCCGGACACCTGGTCGAACCCACCTTATACAACATAAGATCGTCACGGAACCGGGGAAAAACGTAAGGCTACCCCCGTATCGAGTACCAGAAGCTAAAAAGAAACTGATTAAAGAAGAGGTGGGTAAAATGCTGGAGATGGGAATAATCGAGGAATCCCATAGTGAGTGGGCTACTTGGATGACGTTGTAATCCATAGCATGACCTGGGAACAACATCTATATCACCTGGAAGCAGTGACTGGAGCGTTGCGAGCAGCAGGATTAACGGCCAACCCAAATAAATGTTGTCTGGGGGCTAGGGAAGCCAATTACCTGGGTTATACGATCGGGAGAGGATTGATCATGCCCCAAGATCAGAAGGTACAATTAATCAAGAACTGGCCCAAACCAGCTACCAAGAAGCAAATTCGAACGTTTGTGGGACTAGCAAGTTACTATCGGTGTTTCATCCCAGGGTTTGCAGCCATGGCCGCCCCTCTACACGATCTGACGAAGATGAGCTGTCCGGAGAAAATAAAATGGACCGACGTGGAAGAGAGGGCTTTCCAAGACTTCTCTCACTTCTCAACCCGTCTTACAGGTACCAGACTTCAGTAAGCCTTTCATGGTACAAACTGATGCTTCAGACATTGGGATTGGAGCCATACTGTCACAGGAGATTGAAGGACTAGAGCATCCTATTCTCTATATCAGCCGTAAGTTGAATCCGGCCGAAAAACACTATTCCACGATAGAGAAAGAATGTCTAGCAATCAAATGGGCCCTAGACTATTTGAAATATTATTTATTGGGAAGACGATTTATATTATACACAGATCATGCGCCGTTAACATGGATGTTGCAAAATATGGATAAAAACGATCGAATTACGCGATGGGGTCTTAGTCTGCAAAGATTTCAATTTCAGACGGTCTATAGACCGGGAAGGAAACAAGGAAATGTAGACGCCCTCTCCCGAATGCACTGTTTGTTTTTTTCTAGATCGCCCGAGGTCGGGGCTGATCTCAGGGGGAGGGAATGTAAGAGGACCCGGGGAAGGGTCATCTCTAACAGGTATTTCCGAAATGAAACACTGAAAATGCTAGAGATTGACCTTAGCAAGATGGCGAACAACGAGACACAGCTGAGACGCATCAGGAACCGGAATATAAGTGGCCCAGAGGCAGTGAACGGGGCGGAAGCCGGTAAGGTGAATGCGTTTCGGAGGAAAAGAGTGGAAAGAGGTGGATGTTAAGGATCGGGCTAACGAACGACTGCAAGGAGAAAAGGTTTATGATTTTGGATTACGGACACTGGTTTAGGATACATCGCGGATTGTCTTTATTACGAACTTTTGGAACTCGGAACGAATCAGGACTAAGGGAACGGATTACGGACTGTATTCGGAAGGCAGGTGTTGGAAGAAACGCCACGGATCGGAGGACAGTAAAGTGTGGTTTAAGTACGACCTTCGTTTACATAAACTATCCCCCGGAGACACCATACCCCTTAAACAGGTCAATACAAAAAGGGCAAGTGAGCATCACTAATAAGTTCTGGTGGGTAAGAAGCTTACACCCGAAGAAGGCTCCACAACAGAAATGTTGTGTTTTCTTTCTTCTCTTTTTAGCATGGAATAAACCTATTACTTATTCCTAATGAGTTGTTGCCTGGTCAAACCAATGACCAACTTTAACATTTTTAACCAAATTTATTTAAATCTGATCCCAAATCAGGTAATACCTATAGATCTTCCCAATCGTACAGTTCTAAGATTTGATCTGTGTGTGTTAAAGGGTTCATTTTAAAACTGGTTAAGCTCTTTGCGTGCTGAAGTCATTTATAAATCCAGTAATACAGTAAAATTCTCTCATTTATTGATTTACTGTATATGTTTTGAGTGTGTTTGCTGTATTTGGTGATTTAATATTCTTATTATAGGGTTTTGAAACTTTTTTTTCCCATTCATTGTTATTTCTCTCTACCTTTATAGATAGGGGAAGTTCCTTTTTGTATGTCTGTAACTGTTGCTACATTATCTCTCTTGCTCTGTCCCCCTGCTCCCTGATTAGCAAACACATTTGTTAACCATCACAGGACCATAAACCCTGCTGAGCCTGCAGTTCTGCTTCCTTGTCTCTCCTTCCTCACTAGCATACACAGCTAGGGCAAAGAGGAGAGGATCGCTGCAATATCATGAATGGTCGTTCACTATGTGTGTTCACTCAATGGAAATGAAAGCTTTGCTTCCGATTACATAACATCTGGGTTATTCATGTGCCTCTCTCTTCTAAGCATGATGATTGTGGTAACATAGAAGGATGTTCTCAGTTATAAAAACTCAATAATATTAAAACTTGGTAAAATCTTAAAATATTTCATAACTTCACTAATCTGTGCTTTGACATCCTTCATCCCTACATAGTGAAATGTTTTCTCACCTTTTAGCGAAACAAAGGCAGAGAGACAAAATGTGTAACTACAATATGGAGGACTTAACAAGCACTATCAGGTGCAAGGTTCCCCATTAAGAAAGCCTTCCTTATTTTGAGGTTGGTCATATAAGCCTTTAACCCACGTGATTGCACCTTAGTATGCAGCACAGCATCAGAACAAACTGAAAGCATACATTCCTTTGAAAGAAAGGATAACATTTCAACCAGGATGAGATCTAATTGGTGCTAAAAAGTCAGATAAAATTCACAAAGGATGCTGTTAACGCCAGCAGGTTCCATCATGTTTTGATCCTCATACTTTAGCTCATTACGCTTGCCTCAGAAAACCAAAACAGTTGTCAAGTGAAGAGGCTTTGTACACTTTTCCTGATGAAACTGAGTTCTATGATTTAGAGTAAATATGGCCTTCATCTGCCTGTCTTCTGATAGGAATGCCCTTTGTGCCAATCTAATGGCAGGAATATCGGCAAAATATTAATTGCTAGTTTCTGAGGTAGTAATTGGCTGAGAGAACTGTCATTAAAATAATAATAATTCTACCATATATTAGGTACTGTATAATAGTTTATGAAAGCATGAAAATCAGCAGCCATAACTAACTCGACATGATCCTTAAGGAATTTGGCCAAAAGATAAATGTACTAGAGGCATAAACTTAAAACCATTTTTGTAAACTGATATATTACTTTTTTACATATTCTCAACCTCTTCCTTTGCAGCACTCACTTTGTGCAGTAGTGTGTGGTTAATCTCCTTCGTAGTTGGCTAGAGACGTGACTGGTACTTAAAACCATGAAGCCCAGCCCAGAGGTTATATTAACATCTCATTTGGTGAGGAAAAAATATTAATAAAAGCATATCATTCTTCCAAATGAAAAAGTGTTTCACATCAGGGGAAATATTATGAAAAATAGTTAAGTGAGAGTTCAGTTCCCAGTGCAGATTACCTGTATTGATACCATCCTATATGACTAAAAGCTGGGTGTTAAGAAATGTGGTGAAAAAAAAACGTGTTATAGTGACCTGTTAGGCTGATTTTGTCTATGTGCAGTGTTACAAGAACAGGATGCTGCAAGCAACCTTAGTATCCTTGACAAAATGACTCTCTGATCAATTTGACTGTACAAGCCGTTCAGATCACATGAACTTCTTTGTTTCTTGTGGGAACTGTATGGTACAACAGGAGAGAAGGTACTCCTGCTTCCCTCAGTGATTTCCTCATTCCAGCAAAGGCACATCTCTGGGACATTGCTGGGTTGAGACTCAAAACAAAACAACACAGCAAACCCTTACATGAGTGAATATAGACAGATTGTCATTACAGTTTTCTTTCTAAAGCAATTATCTATCGGTTTATGGGAGAATTCTTGAAGATAAACACAGGGCATGTCAGGGCCTCCAGAAGAATGATATATACAGTATATATTTATTCTTTACATCCTCTCCATACCCTTCCATTATGCCAGATTTTGATACCACACATTGTTTAAGAATCTAGCTGGATTGTTGCATTATTTTCTATGTGGTAAACCCACCATACCAGTGGTTCTCAATCCTGCTTTTCATTCCAACGGGGTCTTAATAACAGGTGCTTCATTTATGAAAGTGATTGAAGTGCTTGCTTGCAATTATTTCTGCCCTCATGTCTTTTAAACATGTAGTTCCTGGTTTCAGAAATGACCTACTGTAGATAAATGACATGGTTTAAAAAACCTCCAGCATACAGGACATTGTGCAGTCTTCCTTAAATCCCTGCTTAAGACTGTGTTCTTAATAAGCAACCACTTTATGATGAACAGAAATAAGCATTGACTTGGTTGTATTTCAGCCAACACACCTGAATGAGTGGAATTTGGAAACTGATACAGAGTTAATACCAATTGCGAACTCCTTAAGGCAGCATCTTAGTTGACAGTATAATTCTAAAACATTACATTAATGTTCTCATACTGCATCTAAATTTTCTTTGGGGGGCAGCACAGTGGCACAACTGTTAGCATTGCTGCCTTGCAGCACTGGGGTCCTGGGTTCAATTCTGGATGTGGGGTGTTGTCTGTTTGGAACTTTTATATTCTCCCTGTGTTTGTGCGGGTTTTCTTCTGTTTTCTCTGATTTCCTTTTACAATCCAAAGAAATACTGGTAGGTTTGTCAGCTTCCAGTGTAGGTACTGTATGTACAGTACAAACCTATTTGTGTTTGTGCTAGTCTCTTTTAAGAATGATAAACCCGCCCACAGTACTCTAGAGGTTATCTGATTTTGACTTTAGTAGTTGAGGAGAGGGATTGCAACTGCTCTGTCCTCTACCAACAAAATATTAATAGAATGGAGATCCTGCAGGCAGCCAAACGTCAGAACTGGGGCAGAATCTGGCATTCGGAGAACGAGATTTCTACTTTAATCCCAACTACAGGACTGAAGCCAATGATTTAATCTGAACCTTGTTCAAGTGAAATTGATGCAGTGAAAATAAAATGAACCCATTTGGGAGCACTTGTTTCCCACCGCCAGACTTGTTTAACTTATTTGGACACATAGTACTTATCAGTGTTCTGTGGCTCAGAGGGGTAGGCTTGGTTTGTTTATTTGTCAAATTCCTTTAGTATGCTACCTGTTGACTTAATTGGGTGTGGCACATTGGAAATAAAGAGTTTCAGTCCTGTTTGTATTGGATTATTCCACTCTAACAAGTGCAGAAAATGTTCGACCCTGGTGTGGAAATCCCTTCCAGCTTTACCTTGCCAAGTTGAAGATCATCCATGACAGCCAGTCATCTGTCTGATCAGCATGGAATATGTTAGAGGAATGATTAGCTTCAGAGATACAGAAAGAAAATGTATTTTAGTGGACCTTCTGTTTTATTGTTAGATACTGGATCAGGTGTCAGCAACCTATGGCATGCACACCTGAAGGAGGCTCCACAGCCGAAACATTGTGCTTCTTCTCTTTTAAGCATGGAACAGACCTTTACTTGCTCCTAGTTAAGAAACTAGTCAGGTTTGCACATGATTTCAAATTTAAATCACCAAGCACTGTAGAAAAGAAATATAAAAAGGACTTAGATAAAATTCAAGATTGGCAAAACACTTGATATTACTTAATATAGATACAGTAAGTGCAGGGTTTTGCATGCAGGTAGTAAAATATAAATGAATAATGCAACCCTGAGCAGGAGGTTACTTATGAAAAGGGCTGTGTACTGTATTTATATTGACATATTATTTCTATTTTCTAGATAACGTAACAAAATGCTAGGATATAGGATGTGAAGAAAGCTCCACTCCTGAAACATTTTTTTTTCTTCTCTTTTGAGCATGGTATCAACCTTCACATGTTCCTTTGCAGCCAACACATGCTGATGTGGCTACCTACTTGAAATAATTTCTTAACCATACCAGGATCCAGATTTATATTATTGATGTAAATTGAGAAGAGCAGGGTTCCTAGTACAGATCATGGTGGTACTCTAATAATTGAAGAAACCAGGTTTTAGTACTCACTTCTTATCTGTATCATCTTCTTTCTATTTAATAACCAAATCTCATGCCAAACACATACATTTCCCCTTAATGTCTACCACCTGCAATTTGTGAATTAATCATTTATGAAGAACTTTATTAAAAGACAGCTGAAGATCTATATACACCATATAATATGTACTGTGTTTATCCATTACTGTTTGTTTCTTGTTCTGGTCAGGCAATACTTACCTTTTCTAAATCCATGTTGACTATTTCCTAGGATCATATTTCCATAGTTTAGTACTAATAATTGTTTCTTTAACTTTACATGTAAAAGATGTCCTATGTATTGATATATTTATATATACACTGTAATTAGTTGATTAAGTTGATGCAGTCCCTGGGCACTGTCCCCATATTAAACAGCTGTTGAAAGAGGTGTATCAATGACTTCTGAATAATATCTCCAGATTCCTTGTATACAGATGGTAAGATCCCATACTCAAAATACGTCTGTGTTTGCAAATACTTCAGTATTTACTGTAATACAGGACTTTAGCCATGAGCCATGTTGTTGTCACTGGTGAGCATGTGAGTAAAATACCTGTTTAATACATCAGCCATTTCCCTTTCATTGTCTAGAGGTTTTGCATTTCTGTCTTAGGTATATTTTACTTTATCCTTGCCAGTTGTTTTGCTGTTGTAGAACTGAAATTACTTTTTATTATTTACTTTAGCCTCCATTGGAATATTCTTTTCCATTTCCCTCTTGGCCCTTCTAATATTCCTTTTACCTGGACATGAAATTCATTTTACACTTTTTCTTTTACTGAATCCTTTTTTTAAAATAATTTTATTAAAGGTTTTCCTTCCCTGTTTTCCCTAATTAATATGTTGAACCAATTGGGTTACTAGCTTTGTATACATTAATTGTTTGGGATAAATAAATTCTGTTAGGAATTACTTAAATATGTGAGAGAGGGTGACTTTACTTTTATTTTTAATCCAGGACTACCTTGCACTGATTACTTCCCATGTGCTTGTAAATGATTATAATGTTTTGCAAATAACTTTGTATGTATGTGGGTCTTGATGACAGAGAATGGTGTAAAAGATATTCATTTTTGCATATAGAAACAAATGATACACTATATATATTTTTGCTTTCAAAGCAGATTAAAATTAAATGGCATTGTGTATGATGGTGTGGGGTTCAGAATTAATAACAGCCTGGTAGTGGACCCTGTTAGTGTTAGTGGGTTAACTAGTTAGTTCAATTTAGTACAATTCCTATTGACAATGAAAAACATCTCTCAGTGTCTGCAGCAGTTGCTTTAACTTTGAAATGAGGAGGCGTTCACAAAACCATATTGTTAAAAGCATTAAAAGCGCCATTTAAAGCACAGGAATTTTGAGAAATTAAGTATTTTTGTGTACACCAAAAGCAAAGTCATAACTGTTAACAATGGATTTCTTTCTAAAAATACAATACTGCTACATGTGGCAGACAGAACTGCTACAGTCAGAATATCCATGAGATGACCACCTTTTACAGGCATTTGACGTGTTTGTTTAACTGTAGATTGACTGAGAAACAGGTAAATGATTCAGCTTGATAACTGTTTATCTGCAGAACAAATTGTTATATCTGTGTGGCCTAAAAGTCCTTATGCCGAAACACATCTTAAATGTATTCTGTTGCATTTAATTATGTTAATATGTAATACGTAAACAACATGGCTTTCTTGTACATAATGACTTTAATACATGTCAAGTATATTGTTAGTATACAATCTAAGTAAATTCTCATGTTTACACTATTTACAACACCTATGTCCATACATATTTCTCAGGAATTTTTTGCACTTTATAAAAGATATAATAAAAATCATGACAGTGTTGCCAGATACTTTTTTTATCATCAAAAACCTTTCCTTCTTCTCAGCCTGTGAGCTTGTTGTTTGCGGATATCATTTAGTTTTGTATCATTTGTGTTTCAGTTGAAGGTCCTTATAAATTATTATTTTTTATCTTTCCCGCTATTGGGTCCCCATTTTGTCAGGGCCAGATGAAGTGAGGAGTGAGTGGAAATGATCATGACAGAGGCAGTCATTTAGGTGGTGGATTTGCCTTGCAGTTCTGTTCACTTTAATTATTGTTTATCAAATGTCTGGTGAGCATGTACTGTATTTTCATCGGAAACATAAAAAAATATATTTTCAACAGGTTACAAAGACGTCATGCTGTTCAAATAATGTGGTCAGTACTGACACACAGCATACAAGAGAAGCTAATTACTATCAGTATGGGGAAACATTTTGTTTTTTTGCTTAATATTCTTTAGAATTATTGCTTTCTCATAATCGTATAGTTAATTATTACAAGATCAGGAGCCATATGGTGTGTTATAATAGCTTGTGAGTTATTTACTCCCAATCTGTTCTAATTATACTTGTGTTGAGGTCTCACTGGTTTGAACAAACATAATACAATACATACAATACAATCAGTACAGTGAGGGGTGCACGAAAAGAGTTACTCACAGTCCGGACACACAAAGAACAAACTAGACCAGAACAGTACGCAGAAAAATCGTATTGCACATACAGTATGAATATAAATATAGATGTAAATATAGATATAAATATAAATATAAATGTATTGCACGGGTCCCTGGCATATATAGCACAAAAAACGGTTGTAAACAGGAAAAGAAAAAGAACAGATGTAGCAGTTTACTGTTCAGTCCAGAAACAGATTTACAATGTTTTAAGTGAAACTCCATGATTACAGTAAGATTGGAAAGCATTATGTATTGGTTTTAATTGTTCAGTTTATAGATTCTGTGTTTTCTAGTTGTTTAAGGTTTTAAATCTGCTTTAGTTATCAAACCTCTTGTATATTCTAGATATTTTACTTTCTGACCATTTTGGCATAGAAGACTGCAAAGTTGTACGTGAGGAAATAAATATAGTGATTGCACCGGTGTACATGTGTATACCGAATGCTTAATGTTTCAGACTCATCACTTTGTTTTCTGCTTTTAAGCTTTTTAAGAGCAGGGTACAATGTAGTACAGTATATACTGTAGTTTTCATTTTTTATAAAAAGTAAAATCCTAAACAGAAACACCATATTATTTGAGAACAGAAAAGAGAAAAGCATATACTGTACAAAAAAAAAAGAGAAAACAGCAGGTGACATGAACCAAATAGAGTATGTATGAGGTTTATAATAATAGATAATGTATTATGACACAGTACTTGTTTGTTCAGTTGAATATTTTTTCATTGCTACCCTTTACTAATTCCAGTAGGTCCAGGAATCTTTCAGACAATGCTGCTCTCTGGAAAACTTCAAAAGCATTAAAAAAAAAATTCAAAAGCATATATTCATGCTGTCTACAATAAATTCTAAATGTATTACAAAAAGCTAAATTTGCAGTACTTTAAGAAAGAAATTTTGCAAATACATTTGCAAATGATTATTTGTGAACGTGAGTAAAGATTTAGGATTGATTTCTCTGAAACCATTTATCTGTACATATGTGTTTCACCAGAGCTGTCTTGTTTTTGTTTTTGTAGGAACACAATGTGGAGCCAAAATATTTTTATCATATTCTTGATAATAAGAAGAATCTCATCGTGTCAAATCATCAATCAAATTGCTTTTTGTCAGTCACAGTCTCTAAACTGGGTTCCATATTTGCCCTCTAATGTTGTTGCAGTTGACCTGAGTTTGAACTATATAATGGAAGTGAATGACACTTCTTTCCTACACCTTGAGCTCCTGCAGAATTTGGATCTCGGAATGCAAAAAACACAGTTTCTGAGGATAAAGAAAAATGCTTTTAGGAATTTATCAAACCTAGTTTTTCTACACTTAGGAAGTAACAGAAATCTTGTTTTGGACCCAGATGCATTTGTTGGATTGTTTAATTTAAAACGGCTTAATCTAATATATAATGGGCTTTCTGCATCAATTTTAGAGGATGAGTACCTGCGACCTTTGGTGTCACTTGAAGTCATATACCTCAACAGTAATGTTATTGAGAGAGTCCAACCTAATCTCTTCTTTCGCAATTTGACAAATTTAAAGGAGGTCGTATTGAAGCTGAATAAAATCAAAACTATATGTGAAAACGATTTGCTGGGGTTTCGCGGTAAATTTTTCAGCTTATTTGACCTCTCCTCCAACCACCTTGAACACATGAACGCAATTGATTTTGACTGGAAAACATGTGGGAACCCTTTTAAAAATGTGTCTCTTGAAGTCCTTGACTTATCTTTGAATTCGCTCAACACTGACAGAACACGGCTCTTATTCAGAGCATTAGGAGGGACAATAATTCATCATGTTATCTTAAGTCAGAATATAATGGGTAGGTCTTTTGGATATAACAAAAATAAAGATCCTAATAATGAAACTTTTGAAGGTATTAAAAACAGTTCTGTGAGATCTCTAAAGTTGTCCAGAAATTTTATTTTTTCACTAGAACCATTCGTATTTGCTCCTTTTAAGGAGCTCAAAGAGATAACATTAGCTGTCAATAAAATCAACCAGATTAAGAAAGATGCATTTTCTGGACTTCAAAACTTAAAATCGCTGAATCTCTCAAATAATCTAATAGGTGAGGTATTTTCATATACGTTTGAAGGTCTTCACAGTATCACTGAAATTGACTTGTCAAACAACCACATTGGTGTCATTCAACACAATTCTTTCACTGGACTTTTCAGTTTACAGACTTTGAACCTTCGGGGAAATGCAATTAAAAAACTGCATGAGTTTGCACCGATTCCTAAATTGGAAAATGTTCTGCTGGGTGACAATAAAATTCAGTCTTCATATGGTCTTTCTACATTCGCCCAGAACTCTATATTTGTTGACTTATCAGAAAATCGACTAAGAGATCTAGGCGTGTTCAATGATTTGATGAATTTTCCAAATGTTCAGTTTATTTTACTTCGACATAATAAGCTTTCAGGCTGTGCTAGTAATTCTGTCGTTCCGAAGGAAAACAATTTACTATACCTGGACCTGGAGGACAACATGTTGCAATTAATTTGGGAAAAAAACATTTGCTTAGATATGTTTGACAATCTAAACAAACTTAACAGACTCAGATTAAACCAAAATTTTCTACAGTTTCTCCCAGAAGCTATTTTTAAGGGGTTAACCACCTTGAATTCACTGGATCTTTCCCTCAACTTGCTTACCCATCTCCCTAATAATGTTTTCCCTGAAAGTCTGAAGGTTCTTAATTTATCTGGAAATATTCTTGGCTCACCTAACCCAGACCTCTTCAGTTCACTTAGTCTCATTGATCTTGGAAGGAACCCATACGTTTGTGATTGTAATTTAAAAGAGTATCTTCTGTGGATAAATCAGACAAATGTCACATTCTTCAGCCATGTAGAGGATATGGTTTGTTACTTCCCAAATGAGCTCTTGGGCGTTCGTCTACTTGATCTAAATACTGAATCTTGCGTTGAGGAAGACCAAAGGCTAATTCTGAAATTAAGGCTTTCAGCTTTCATCAGCAGTGTAACAATTATCATATTAATAATGATGTCCACTATTACTTTTATTCATTTCAGAGGACTCTGCTTTGTAATTTACAAGAAGATAATCGCTAGCGTGCAAGGATCTCCTAGTGTTGCGTTTAGAGACAGTTACAAATATGATGCTTATTTGTGCTTTAGCAGCAGTGACTTCAAGTGGGTGAAGACCGCTCTTCTTAAAAGACTGGATGCTCGGTTTTCAGAAAAGAATCTCTTCCGTTTTTGTCTTGAAGCTCGAGACTTTATTCCTGGAGAGGATCACATCACTAATATACGGAATGCCATCTGGTGCAGCAAGAAAACAGTCTGCATTGTGACAAAAGAATTCCTGAAGGATGGGTGGTGCATTGAGGCCTTTAATATGGCCCAAACTAGGCTGTTCACTGAACTGCAGGATGTACTCATCATGGTTGTTGTTGGAAGGCTTCCTCAGTTCAAGTTAATGAAATGTGACCCAATCAGAACCTTCATCAAAAGCAGGCATTGTTTGCACTGGCCAGAAGATTTTCAAGACATCGATTGGTTTTATGAGAAGCTTGCACAGAACATTTTGAAAGAAGAGAAGAGTAAAAAGCAGACTGATGTTCTACTTCAGAATATCGGAGTGCAAAGCTAGAAGTCAGTCATAACTGAAATGTTAAAGATCACATTTTGACAGTACAGTATTTGTGTTGGAGTATTAACTGCTGTTTTACAGGAATAGTGATATATTATGGAGCGTGACAACTGTATGTTAAGATTAGACTCATTTAAGATGATTTTATAATTATTTTTTTACACCATGAACATTGTACCATTACTTTCAATGTATTGTTTGGCAGCAAAAATGGTCTTTTACAGTTTTCTCTTTTACTGCCTAGAAATGGAGGCTTGTTTTGTATTTCATCTCTAATCTTACAGGGTGTGGGATGGACTGGAAGATAAATACAGTTCTCCTCCTGGGGGAAGTTCTTCAGACCATTCTTGGATTTAAGTTTTTCTGTTTTTAATTTGTTTCTTCTAAATGTTTTGATGATTACATTGTTTTATTTATGAAGAGTGCATTTTTTGTAGAATTTAGATTCTGTAAAGATACTAAACCACAGAAAGTATTTTCTATTAATATGGTCAATGACTTTTTACATTACCCTTTTAAGTGCTTAATATCTAATGATAATGTTTCTTTATTAGCTATACAATTTCTTATTGTATACAATTTCTACCTATATATACCTATACAATTTCTTGCATTAGCAATTTGTTTTTTCGCATACCCCAGCTTTTCTCCATGAGACATAGACAGAGAGAGAAGCTTGGGGTCAGAGCGCAGGGTCAGCCATTGTATGGCACCCCTGGAGCAGTTGGGGTTAAGGGCCTTGCTCAGGGGCCCAACAGAGTAGGATTCCTCTGCCGGCCGCGGGATTTGAACTGGCAACCTTCCAGTCACAGATCCTTAGCCACAGAGCCACTGCTCTGCCCCAATCTACACACCATATCTGTGGTGTATGGGTCTTAATTATAGCAATTAATGAACAGCAAAGAACTCCTTAAGAATGAGTACAGATGGACTAAAACAATTGCAAAAAGGTTAGTGTATCTTTCTTTTAACGATTGCAGATGGTATCATAAAAAACCTTCTCATTTTTAATTAATTTTTAATAATTTTCTAAGTTCCAATATGATGAAGACATAATTCCTTGGAGTTTGTTCAGCCAGAGTCCTGGGAGCTAATCAGTTCCATTAGTTTGGCAAATCCAGTGGAAACCTCTCTTTTCCTGCTTAATAAACTGTATAACAGTTGCTCACCACAGTGATTGTCAATGAAGCCCCTATATCCCAGCTTAATAGAAAGGTTCCAAGCTTTCCAGACCTCCTGACCACACTCTTCTAGTAGTGACTGATAGTCTTAATTCTCTCATGAGTGTCCTCCCATGGCATCTCCACCAACATTATTTGTTTGGGTCAGCTGAAGTACAGTGCAAAGTATGGCTTAAAGTAGTCATTATAGTTACAATGGGGAGCCTCCTTCTGCGACCCACATTCCATATTGTCTTGAGCCTACAGTTCTGTCCTGCCTTCACATAATGAATGTAGGCCCTATTTTCCTTTACTGTTTCTTTATTGTTTCGTTCTCCTGGTTGCCCTTTTTTACATTAAATTATGGGCATAATGCCACAGAATATGTCCATTCACAGTGCCATCTTTCAGGTTGTGTTCATAGTTGACTAGACTTCCACATGCTCTACAGCTGCATTCCAGAAAAAATAGCCTTTTTGTAAATGAGTAGGGATTTGCTGTACATCACTAAAAAAGTGATTTTCCGACTATCCCTTTCTCAGTTTTGATTTGACAAGAGAACCCTTTCTTTTGCCCATTCCAGCACATCGTCCATAATTTTTAATAGTTTTATATGATGTGGTCAGCTGGTTTTCTTCCTCTGCTTGACATACTTCCCTCTCTATTTTGGTCTCTGCATTTTCAGATGCTTCCCCTGCTGCAGCTTTCAGTTTGTGATCAGAACTGTCTCCGGGGCTCCCGAGTGGCTCAATTAGTAAAGTCACTTGACTCTGTGATCAGAGGTTTCAGCCTGAGGCAGGTGACTTGACGACTGTGACCACAGCCCGCCAAGTGGAGCCATACAATTTGTTGAGCACTACATTAGGTAGAGTAGGATTAGTAGGATATAGTAGGATTGGCCTCCTGGGTGCTTGCAGGCATATGGTACTATCAGTGAATCCAATTGGCAATAAACATCTGCAATGGAGCAGTGCTTCCTGTGACGTTTTAAAAAATGGAGGGTTTGAAGGTGGACTAGTTGGCCTACATTACAAAAATTACAAAGTGGAAGTGGGGTCACATGAATGCACAGCTCTTGGGTCCGGGGTCCAGCCTGAGGCACCTCCTTTATGGAAGTAATGCCTCCCCGGGAATGCCTTACGTGGGTTGTCATCTGGTGTTTCAGTTTTCTCTCACAGTCCAAAGACACGTGGTTCAGTTTAACTGGCATCTTTTAATTGTCCCTGTGAATGTGTGTGTTCCCTAGAGCAGATCAGTGTTCAGGGATGTTATCTGCCTTGTGCTCTGTCTTCAGGGTTAATGTTAATAATAAGAATAATAATATAAATAATTAATTACACTTAGATACTGTAGCACTTTTCTGGACACTCCTCTCAAAGTACTTTACAGGTAATGGGGACTCCCCTCCACCACCACCAATGTGCAGCACCCGCCTGGATGATGCAACGGCAGCCACAGCGCGCACGTATGCTCAACACACAAGAGCTATCAGTGTGGAAGAGAACAGAGTGATGAAGCCAATTCAGAGAGATGGGGATAATTAGGATTATTATAAGGCAATGATTGGTAAAGACCAAACACCCCTACTCTTTTCAAGAAACACCCTGGGATTTTTAATTACTACAGAGAGACAGGAACTCTGTTTTACATCTCATCTGAAAGACTGCACCTTTTTACAGTATAGTGTCCCCATTACTATACTGGGACATTAGGACCCACACAGGCCACAGGGTGAGCACACCCTACTAGCCCCACTAACACCTCTTCCAGCAGCAACCTTACCTTCCAGGTACTGACCAGGCTCACACATGCCTAGCTTCAGTGGGTTGTTAGTTGTGGGTTGCAGAGTGATATGGCTGCTGGCAAGGTTAGGCTCCGGCTCACAATTCTCTTGTATAATCAGCGATTCTTGTGAACAGAAAGTGGAAATAAAGTTCCATAATATATTGCTGTTAAATTGAATTAATATGAAATACGCTTAGTCATCACTGTTCCAGGTCAATTACCTAAGTTTAGGGGGTGCAAATATTTATTTTTGCAATTGAACAGATACTGTATTTGAATATGGGTGAACAAAAGCTTAAGACTGTTTTAAGATTATCAACGCTGAGTATAAATAAAAATAATATTAATATAATAATAAAAAAATAATATGTATGCTAATTAAATTATGCCAATGCAGTATACACTACTATAATGCTATATACACATTGCACCACTAGAGGGAGATCTTATGTAATAAACTGGAAATGTAGAAAAGATGTGTTCTCTTAAGACTTTAAACGAGTGGCTTTTCTTCAGGCTTTTAATTAATTTATGGTATGTATCTTGATATTAAATCTAATGTACATTTTTAACAAATGCATATTAAGCTATATTATATATTATAGCTTTGCTAGGTTTAGCAATGCTAGTTTATTTCCAAACACATTTGAAAATGTTTTTATTACTCAAGAGCTGGATGATTGAAGCAGAGCATCATTTAACCAGTGGCTTGGTTTAGCTGTTTAGACATCATGGAATGTATCACACTGTACCTTTTAGGGTTACATTTAAAAAGTATGGAGTTCTTAGTTTTATTCTGGAACTTATATTTCATAAACCAAGTCTTAAGTGTGCTTTCCAATGAGATTTTTTTTCTAAACAGGATGTCATAAAGCTGAATAAAACTTCCTGTTTGGAGCAGCAGCTACTTCATATGGAATCATTTTGTCTAGTTTACTTAGACTTTCAAAGGCTTATGCCCAACTGAAGAGAAAAACAAAAGCAAATTACTTTTAAAAAGAGCATCTGTAACAATAGAAATTATATTAATTCGCAAACTGTAACAATGTTGTTGTTTTTTTTTTCAAATAAATGGTGGGGAGTGTAATGTGAGCCTTTTCTCTTTCATTCTGTAGCTTGATGAATTTGAGCTTAAATAGTTTAACTTTATGCTTAACCTAATTGTCCTCTAATTTTGGAATTTCTGCTTTTAAATTAATCTTTTCCTCTGCTTCCTACTGAAAGATCCCCAATCAATGTTCCTCCTTATGTCATCACCTTTCCTAAAACAAGTTTTCAGTTTGATGCCTAATTAGACTACATAGCCCAAGAGGTCTCTCCAGGAGTCTATTTTGTTGAGTTCTGTGACTTATCCTCCCTAGCCCGAAGGAAGAACTGAATTAGCCTGTCAGTCAACCCTGCTCTCTACACATAACTTTCTTAAAGCTGTTATGTTGTCCTAATAGTCCAATCTAGGACGTGTTTAAAAATATCACACATATGCAGACTAGAGAATCATTTTCCAGGCCAACAGCCTTTTTAGCAGATTCAAATTTGGAACACAAATCAATGTAAGAGACAGCCAAATTTCTCACATTCTACAGCTTTTCAGCCACAGTGATGTGAAATACCTGCTCTGCATTACCTTCCTTGTATGTACTGTAACTGAGGTATTATTCACACTGTTTTAAATTCCTCACTGGTGATGTCTGATAAATAAAATGGGGCACATGAGTAAAATCACAACTTCATTATATTTATTAAATCTGTATTATATACAATATGTAACATGTATATAGAATATGTGGGATGATATTGCACAAGTGCTTTCTATGCAAACCAGTCTGTAACGATAAAATAATAACCTTTGTAAGGATCCTGTATCTCGCTGAGAAAACAAACATTCCTAGAATCCCACAAAAATAGGCATTGTCACAATTAACATATATGGAGTGAAAGTAGTCACTGAAATTTACCTGCCCTAAATATTGGGGTTAAAAGATTCAATTGTTTCTTCTGGATTACATGGCCACCACTACTTTCAAGCTTTCTTTAGCGAGTTTATAACTGCCGTTAAAGACTGGTTCAAAGACACAGTGAAGTGTTATAAGGACATTGGACTTTGGTGTGAAATTCAACAGAGCATTTCTTTACTCGTTATCTCATGATTTAACAAGAGTACAAAATGTGTTGCCTAGTTTCTAGTCTTAAAAATGCAATTCAACTTCTCATGGTAAAATACAGGCTACCTTGAACTTGACCACTGTGTATACAAAATACATATAGGCCAATCTTTTGTGAGGCTAATAATTCCATAAAACTAGGTGTTAACTTCAGAATAAAAGAGATTCTCTTGTCTCTGTTCTCTGTTCTCTGTGGGGATCTCTCATTGTATTTTACATTTGCAAATCACTTTACCATCTACTGTTTTGGTTTTCTTTTTCAATAATAAAAACCAAACTGCCTGTTTATGCTACACCAGTATTCATATATTCCAGTAAACCATATAAAACATGGAGACAGAATATTCTTATTGCTTGCATTAATGGGTTTAATTCATGTCAAAGCCACTAAGTTTAAAACGCTATGCTATGCTAGCTATGAGGATTGTGTCAGCAATGACTGTGTTATAGCAGAATCATATGAGAGACATGAAGAGGGAAGGAAAGAGAGTGTCCAAGCAGACAAAATGTGTCCCAAACTCATGGCTGTATGAGCCAAAGTGTCCATGGAGACAGTTGTATTTTTCCAGAAGTGACCACATGTTAAGAAAACACCACAAAGAACAGCTCTTTTCCCAATGTCTTGACAGATCAAGGTTGCAAGAACAGACAAAATGCAGAGTCTCATGTCACAGAAACCTTCATCACTTGAGAAAAAGCACCTGTTTTTGCTTGCAGTGTGCATTCAGTCCCACATGAGGTCTAGCAACCCAACCGGATGTCTGCAGTTTTTTACATTAAAGACTCTGCAGATACTTAATGTAAGTGCATTGTATTAATCTCTAATTGTACTCATAACATATGCAGAAAAGAATTTTGTTTGATCTCTTTACCACATAATTTGGGTACAGTAACTTTTTTTTAAGAGAAAAGTTCAAGGTTGTGAACATATATACTGTACTATAGTATATTCTAATTGTTCAAACTTTGGAATTTGAAATTGAAAAATTCCAGTTTCAAAGCCATAAAATATTTAATTTAATTGCTAATGTTTTACATTTAGGAAATAATGATTGCCTGCAGAGCTACTCTTCTGTCCCCACACTTAGTTGTGTTAGTACACCAAACAACGATAAAAAGTTTACATTTATTGCACCTCAGATAAATGGAATTTGTTGCTACAACTACATTATATGTAACTGTAAATTTGATTATAGCTGCACATTTTAAACTTCAAGGTTAAGTGTGCAGCTCTATATGCTGGATTTGCCTGTCTGGGCTGCTTTCAGTTTATCAAACCAGTCTGAAGGCTCACCCTTTAGTTTTTAACAGCCAGCACATTCTTAACATATTTGACAGAAAATGTGCAAGTTTGTTGTCTGAGTGTAAAATGTAGTCTACTTTTTCTACCTCCGAAATAAGGCCAGGTCCAAAACACAGTGAAAAGCAAACATTGTGTCTTGCTAGGATTTTCTTATCCGAACTTTCATAAGTGTTTTCAGATATTTAAAACAAGTCAAAGAAAGGACATTAAAAATCATCATGCTAAATGGACTGATTTATAACATTGTTTTAGTTGACTGGATTGTAGTGGTGAGTCGCCCACAACATAAGCAGCCGTATTTGTGTCTGAGCCTTACATTGTGTGAATGTACAACAGATATAGGTAAAATCCACTGAATTGTGAAAATAAGCACACAAAAAAACCCCAACATATTGGATGTGATGCCTTCCTCTTGAGTGTAAAGCGCATTTGTGTAGATCTAGTAATCAAGGAATTCCAAGTAAGCCAATTACTGATTCTTGACTTGGTTAAGATTTTTGTAAAACACAGGATAAGATGTGAAATTCTGAGAAAGATTAATACTGTATGTTTTCTTTAAACTAAACTATAATCTTGGATATGGACCCATTATAGTCCAAAGAGATTAAAACAATAGAATTAGAATATTAAACTTGCAATAATCACACAAAATTAAAGATTCTGTTTTATACTTACAATGTCTAAAGTTGAGAATTTTTCTCAATTTACCATATATTCTGTATTTTTACCTGAAAAAAGCTTGTGTTTCCAAATTCATAACATAGCCTTTTTTGTAAAAATCTCTCACAACCTGCAATAATACAAGGAACACAGGTTTTATATGCAACAACAACAGAACAGTCCCAACCATCACTCATCAACCTGAAACTCAGATAAAGTTTTACTTAGCAAATGAATTAATTTGAAGGTAGTGGGAGATACAGTATACAGTACATCATATCTACCTCGCTGCTTTCATTTTAAACACCAAAGCTTGCAGAGATGGATGTTAATGGGCACTGGAATAGTATCCAGCTTAGTTTAATCATCAATTAGTCATATTACTGCAGTGAATGTAGGAGCCAGATGATTTTCTTCAGACAAATAATATTAATTTTATACTGACACCATCGTACAAAAATATTCCACAATTTTAAAGTTATGTAGAGCATGTATCTGTCTTAATGCTAATCTGATTTATCTCTTGAATGTGTTTTACATGGTTTTAAGTTGTTTTCTTCTCACAAAAGTAGCAAAACTGTTATACAGAGATGAGTGGTATTTGCCTCACTTACAGTGTATGTTTGTAGACTGGTTTCTCAGCTTTTCTTATGATTCATATAGACCCATTAGGTGAGGAAATATTAAAACTAACTGCAGGAATTGAAATTAGTTTTTTTATTTATTTGTTTTGCACTGCCCTAACTATGGGTTGAAAAACTAGAACAAGTATAAAATAGAAAACACATTACACTCAATGCAGAGCTTTAATATTTAAATATAATAAAACTTAGATCTGTTTTTAATGCCTTTGGAAATCCCATTCATGCAGGTAATGTTTCCTCATTTCTCATTTAATCATGGCAAAACTGTGGTCCTCTACTGGAAATGTCTCACTGGAGAACGTTTAAGTCTATTGCCACTTCTGACTGCCTGTTAGTTGTTTCTATCCTCTATCAGTACCAACTATCAAGTTTTCTTTAAGTTAAAGTTTTATGTTTTGAAATGGATCAGACCAAATTACCTGTCTTAATATCATCATCAGGTTCTGCAGCTCACTTTTCATTTTTTAATAGTTTATCTGCATAAAAACTGCGTTATAAACACTTCAGGAGATAACAGTTGCTGAACTTCCTTATCAATTCCCATAAGATTTATGTTTATGAGTATTAACAATACTTATTGCCTCGTGGATTGCAGTAACCATTACAAAACCAGTCAAAACTTTTCCCAAAATTGGATATTCCAAGTTGTAGAATTTCAGATCAAAATGATTAGATTTAATATTTTTTAGATGCTAATTCAGAAAGCGTTATGCATGCAAATGGTCTTAAATGTGGCATAGTTAAATACCTGTACAGACAGCATTAAAATATCCTGGCACTACTTTGTACTGCAAAATTCAATTTTAATGACTGGTTACTCAAGTACCTATTGGTACAGCATAGTACCTCTAAGACATGAGTTAACCCAACCTGTTTCTGAACGTTTTATGTTTAATACACTAACATTCTTTAAATAAGAGGATAGTTCTGTATTTCAAGATTTGGTTTATTATAAAATCAACAGGGAAATGTAACAGCGCAGCTATCCATATGATGTAAACCGTGAAAAAAATAGCTGTGCTCCTCTTAGGAATCGACATATGTCTCTCACCTTGATTGAAGCCCAAACTGGATAGGAAGATATGATTCCTCACCAATTTTCTTTCACATTGATTTTGTTCAAGGGATCATTTAAAGTAAATATATAGTAACAGTAAACAACTTTGGTCTCGGCATCTAAAGGAGGTACTCTTTGTGGAACCTAATGTTCCACAAATGAAGGACTTGTGGTTTACCTTCATGTAAAATGTAATACAAACATTAAAATTATTTTAAAAAAAATTACATTCAGATATAAGTAAAAAATGCCATTGAATGACTTTGGTGTATCTACATAAATAGGCTAGTGTGTAAAGTCAGCCATGGAGGAAGAGCTGCGAAAACAGTTAGTTCAGTCTATTCGGTTTAGGAATATTAAATTATGAGAGTGGGAAACCTCATACCACACCACAGTTTTTCCCAATGAGAAACATTGGTTTAAATATAGATGTCTCTTTCTGAAGGGGGGGACACAGTCAAGGCTAAAGCAAGTTGATCTGTAGGACAGAAATACATATGTAAAGTTTTTCTAAGAGCTGGATTTCCTTTTTCATCATTGGGAGTAACCCATTTAAAAAGGGCGCAATTTTATTATTTTTAAAAACTTACAGCTTCTCAAAACATCTCCTGAAACTCACAAAAAAAAAAGGTTCTGTCAAGATTGTTGAAATTCTGTTACGTATGGTGATAAACATAACTTCATCTTTTTTTTTCCTGAACATGACAGAACATGAATTACAAATGTATAGACATGAAGATATAGCAAATAATGTTTCAAATTACATTTGTCACTTTCTGTCTAAGTTTAATGAGTTATATAACAGATACTTTATTATAGGAAGGGTCCTCAAAGATGTATAAGTTACAGTACAGGAGTTATTTTTTTAAGCAGAGTATTTGAAGACTGTTTTACAGTTCTCCATTTCTGTATTTAAAGTAAATTCAAATTATGTTTATGACATACATGCAGTATTTAATTAATTTATTTTCATTTTAAAATATTACTGCAGAGTTTTAGATAGCAACATTGTACTTTTTTCCTATAGTGTGGGTGTGATATGTTGCCAGTTTTCATGAGAAGCCAGTGAGTATGTATTTCTGCTGTGCTCATTCTGGTGTAAGACTGGGGGATCTATGAAGACTCTGAAGTTTACAATTTCAGAACGGGTTTTCACATCAAGTCATTTTGAGTGGTAAAGGTAGAAGTTCCAAGTGCTCTAGGAGGAATTACTTAATGTACTTCAGGAAAGACATCCTTCTTATTCCTAACAGATTTGTTTATATTTTCTGATTCCCAGATGGCCTTCAGTAACCAGGTGCTTTCCGCAGATATAAGATTTCACATTGCCAGCATCCCAGCAGGGGGAAAGAGACGATATGCAGAATGTTTATCCACCTTTAAGATCTAAGATTAAAAAAACTCATACTGTATACATGCTTACGGCTTTCTGTTCACAATGTTTGATCAGTCTCCCACTGCATCCAAACCCCCTTGTTGTTAAAAAAAATCAATTATGCCGGTTGATCACTAATATTAAAGGAAAAACTAGTGTAAAAATAAGCATTAATTTAACTTAATCCTGAATTTAGAAAGATCTGCTAGCATTACATGTTAAAGTAAACACTCCGAAAACTTAATAGAAGCCATTTAAAGTCATTGGCTTCATTTGTTTGTTTTTGTTACCCAAATAAATTCTATTTTAATGTTTGTTTTTTATCGCACCCTGTTTTTCTTAACTTCTTCAGTAAGTTTACAAAGATTTTTTTAAAGGATATTAAATTGGATTTGTGTAAGCAGGAAAGGAAGAGTGGCGGTCAGGTTTCTGAAATCATGATGGAATGGTTGTGGGTTCAAACAGCAGATGAGGCAATGTTTTGTCTCCTTAAATAAGGTACCGTACTTCGCTCAGATGTTTCAGTACAATATCCAAGTATATAAATGCGTACAAATACAAATTGCTTTGCATAAAAAATGCAGGCCAATAAAATCAATACAAATAAAATTAAAAAAAATAAAGTTAAAGGCTAGTTATTGGTTGACCACATTAGTTTTCAAAACAAATGGTCAATAGTTTGTTTAAAAATGATCAGATTGGTCTACGGCCCCCTCTTATACTGATGGACTCTGCTCTTTCTTACACATTCAAACACCAGGATCCAGCCACACTCATGAAGAAGACAAGGCAAGTGATGATACTTAACAGCTCGAAGGCAAGCAAATATCTTAATGTATATCTACATTTGGGCCGTAAAATAAGTGCAGAATGGGGTATGGAGAAAACAAAAACTTCACAAGGAGTGGGAATAATTTATTTTTTACAGTGACCCATTCAAAATGCGTCTTTGATCTGCCTCACCGGTGTAGATCTTTCAAAGAACATAAATGCCCTGAAGTATTTTCAAAACTGTTCACAAGACATATGACTGTGATTTTCCAGCTAAAAGCGAAGTACGAAGCACAAAAATTAATGAGCTGAAGTCTCAGCTTACTGCCCAGCAGTTGATCTTTACAAGACCGAAATCAAAAGCAGCTACAATGGCATCATTCCTTTTGAGTCACATTCTTGCTAAACACAAGCAAACGTTTCAGGATGGAGAAACGGTCAGAGGCCTTTTAAGAGGCAGCAGAATTGTTGATTTGGGATTTTAAAACTACATCAGAAATTGTGTCCACTCTCTACGAGGTTCAGCTGTCCAGAAGTAATAGCTATTAATGGGGGGGGGAACTGAAAAAAGACATGAGTGTATGTTCTTTTCTTTTCAATCTGACAGATCAGCAGATGTGGTCGACTCATCATAGTTATGCATTTTTATCAGAATGGTCTCTCAAGGCATGACTAGCAATATGTACCTGCTTATAATCTTACAGTAAGAAGGAAAAACTGAGGGTAGGGGATTTTCAAAACCTTCAAGGACATAATCAGCATTCTGATTTACAAACTTCTATCCATTAGTACTGACAGTGGCCTGACTAATGATTGATTGGTGTGTTGACTTCCAAGACCACGGCTGGTCACCTCTACCCTGTACAAAATTAAAAACATGTTTACGGACTTAATTATCTTTGCACAAATCATTAGCGGATTTTAGGTGGTAAAATGTTGATCAAAAAGAATGGCTACAGGCTTGCAGTGACTTCAGTGGAGAATGTATTTCTCCTTCATGTCTTTGCTCAGCCTCCTGTGTATCTTTGCTCAGCTTATAGTGAGTCAAACGACAAATGACTCAACTGGTGAATCAGAGGAGCCTGTGGAACCTGATCAAAGCCTCACTTTGTTGTCACTATGAGCCAAGACATAAAGAAGCTTTTAGAGACTCAAAATTGGGTGGGTATATAATTTTATTACTGTAAATAATAAAATGAAGTAGTACATTGTTGATTCTAAATTTGAAAATATTTTCTTTTGGGGCCACGCTTATTGTGTGGCATGACAGTGGCTAAAACCATAAAGCTGACACAAGCTAGGAAAATCATAGACTGGCCAAGTCCAGTTAGTCATGCATTTAAACACTGCTTTATCCAGACTATCATTGTAGCAATGAATATTTTGCACAGGACTTTGAGGGTTTGATCAAAAAGCTGTAGTTTAAATTTGATCAACAACATATAGAAGAAGACAATGAAAAAATAATGTTGAACTGAGAGTCTCCCCTGATTGTAGAAACTACCTAAACCAGCTGTGATTATTCTCTTTCACCATGATTTTATTTTGACTTCTATTCACCCATTTGGATTCAGATTAAATTGCTTTAGATTGCTTTCAAGATGTTTCTTAATATTCATTATCATTAGCATTTATTAAATCTATTTAATATTATTGATGCAGTATATAGTAATTTAATAACAGTCAATGCATTTCAACAACAAATCAATGATTTCAAGTGTAGATACAAATGAATCCTTTTTATTTTAATGTCATCTGGATATTGTTACTGTATGTACAATGGAAAAATGAACAAGACAGGCATCATTTGTCTTTCACAAGGTGCAATGAGTCCCTTGCAGCAATCAGTGTTCATTACTGAAAATAAATAGAAAGATTCAATTGAAAAACTATTCAAAGATTCAAGAAAGCAGTTGATGAAAAAGAGACACTGACTGGAAGGATTTTGATAATACTGTCCCTCATCTTTCCTTTTTATCCCACATCATCAGTTATTGGTTCCTTGTCTTTGTTCTCCAGCCTCTTGGACCAACCCTTGTCCCTCTCAGTTTCCATGCAAACATGAAGACTACACAATATTTAACCATTGTTTGCATCACCCTCTTCACTCCTGCAAAGTACTGCTGGAATTGTTGAATTATATTTATTTATCGCTCTCTGTATACACTTATGCTGATCAATTCTTGTTTATACTGCTGTACTGCTGAATGTAATACATACAATGCTTTCATTTCTTGCAGCACAGTACTTGTTTTGAATGTAATTCAGCTAAATAAGCATGGATAAAATAATGTTGTATCAAAGGAGTCGCACCAACTGCCGGAAAGTGGTATTGAGCCTGGAACTGCTATGATGCTGATCCAACATACTGTATGCCTTGCTGAGGGGGCGGACTGTTAGCAGGATTGGACTGAGAGACTGGTGGTCCATTCTTGCTTTAAGGTTTGATTGCTGCCACCTGTATAGCTTTTTAGGTCATTTGTGGGATCAAGTCAAACCCTTAAACAGGTGTAAGATGTGCAGAGCACCAGAGACCCAAAGTCAGCCCATCAGTAAACCCAAAGACCACCAGTAAGCCTACAGTGTTTGACAAGAACAGGGCATTCGGTGATTTGGTGACCACTTGAAAGTGCTGTCCAGAAAAAAGGAACTAAGGACTGTGAGATGCTATGGGTGTACAGCACACTTTTAAAAATAAGTAGATCCCCATTCATCACTGTGACGTCAACAACCCCTCTGCAGGTGTTATTGCTTTATGCCACACAGCTTTTTCTGCTTCGTTCTGAAGTGAATGACTGGAAAATGTCATTTGATAAAACATTTAAAACTGTCCTTCCAAGTGGAGCTCTTTAAACATGCCAGCAAAGGCATCTGTCTGTTAAAAAGGCAAAGACTTTTTGTCTTTTTCATAGACAGTACATATGAACCCCATTTCTTCATATCCCAAGGCCTTCTTTAAACCCCATAGAACAGCTTTTAAGGAAAAAACCCACTGGTAGTCTGATTGCTTGAAAGTGCTGCCTCTCACTTCTATTTAGCGTTTCTACATTTACAGTTCATTGCAAAGGGCAAGTCTTTCTTACATTTACCGAGTTAACCTCTTTTTCAACATTGATTTATTCCTGCTGTGTGGATTTCTGCCATTCAATCAACAGACACCATGGGAATCCTGTTCAGGCAGGAAATGGGATCAGAAGGTTGATTTAGATTTCTGTAACTTACTGTTCATGAATTGTAAATGTGTCTATAAAGTATGGCATTTTTAAGTTGTGCCTGTGGCTTGTCCCATTTCTATTTTAATCTCACCTTCAAATCAAGTCATGCACTATTAGGCGAAGTTACAGTAGTCCATTCAACAGCAGTAATAATGACCACATTGGAAAGTTTATAGCAAGGAAAATCTTTATTTGGTTTCTTTTAAGTATGAAAACAAGCAAAGATATATATGTTGGCAAAAAAAGTAGCCTACAGTATGTGTAAGAATTACAAATGTGTAAACTCTTGAGATAAACACAATTATTGAAGCACTTTAGTGCTTTTTTACAGTACTGACCTACAACTAATCCTTACAGTTATTTAACATTATAAGGAATATGTCAAAATGTCTACCCAGTTATTTAAGATTTTACATTTGGAATGTATTGCAAAAGGGAAACAAATAGCATTGTACAGTATTCCTAGCATGGTCTTATCTAATACTGTGGTTTCTTTTTTCCCCAGGTTGATTGCTTTCTTCAATGTGGGTAATTTTATGAATGAGGAAGGAAGATTTGCACTAGCCTTTGTTTCAAATCAGGAGTGCTTTACTGTAAGCCAGAATCACTCAAAAATGCAATTAATTGTTTTGCTTAGGGAATACTATTCTAGAAGACTCATTTCAATCATTATACATAATGTTCTTGTTAAATCTGAGGTGTAACAATTGTGGTTTTATTTATAGTTGCTTCTTCTTGAAAGTTTCTGTCATGTATGCAGTTTTAAAGAACAAACAACAAAATGAACATTATAGGAGAATTAAAGGAGGCTGAAAACCTACTTTTAAGAAGATGGGTTGATCCCCCACAGCTTAACCCACAGCACTAAAGGATGTAATTGTACAGAATACAAAAATAGCTTCTAGTTTAATGTGACCATTTAATATCCCTGAGAGAACACAATTGCGACCACCTTTGAGAAGGAAGCTCGACATGTTTCTGCACCTGACAAGAATATGGTACTTACAGTAGCTGTAAACAGAGCTGAAATAGTCAAAAATTATACACCTTAAAATGAAACCTACAATACTTAAATACAAGGTGTTTTCAAACTGTATCTTAGCAGAACATTTTGATACATTTTACAAAGAGTATAAACAAATGTTTGAAAATATAAATTAGCAATATTGTGTCTACATTTCTAGTGAAAGCCTGAATGGTAAGCCATAGTTAGAATGTATGGTAAAAGAGAAAACAAAAATGTTCAAGGAAAAATATATTTCTTGTGTTTCACAAAGGCACTTGTTAATATTCTTTAACCTTGGGAATACCATTTATTATGTGCACAAAACTAAAATAATACTGTCTAATTATCTGATGAGCCAGCCTTGGAGTCAAATCAGAAAAGAGGTATTAAATTCACATAATCACATACAACATATGAAATCAGATGTTTTAGCAAACAGATTTGTTGTATCTCAAGATATTTCAGAGAACCAACAACAAAATGATCACTATTGGAGATTTAATAGGCATCTACAATGACCATTTGTTAGTTTTCCTGTAACTAAAATGAACAGAAAAAATTATATTGGTTTATATTTAATTACAAATGTTCACTGGAACATAGTATAGACAGTGTACAAACTGTTTATTCATTTATTGAATAAAACAGAATTGTATGAATTATTTTTTAAGTTATTATGTTGTTTATTCGTCCTTAGTTTTATGCTATCACTGTTAAAATTGTGAGGTGCAGTCAATTTTTGTTTATACACCTATCATTTTGAATAATTAAAAATACAGTTTCAGAATAAACATTTTAAATAATCAAGCAAGAGAATCTAAATGCAGTCTGCAAGTCGAGTAGAACTGCACCGGATGTACTGTAACTTGTAAATATTTGGCAACAGCTATCTGGAAAGCTTCACTGTACTTGATCTTTAATGCTTTTTATGGGAATTGAGATCAAATTTAAAAAAAAACAATGTAGACTGAAGATCTAATTTCAGGGAAAATATTATTCCTTCAATTTAATCTAATAAGTTTTGTATTTAATAAGTCAAAAAAAGCATTTGCAAATGCTTTTTTTGATCTTGTCCTTTTTCTTATCCTGAGCCTTTACATTGTGTGATTCTTTTATGCATTTTTATCCCTTCAAAAAATGATTTTGGAATCTTCTAAGAATAAAAGAATGTGTTGAACACCATACAGTTCAAAGACCGATAGCATGGATTACAGAATGCACCAGAACAGCAAACACATGTATGCTGACATAATGATGGATGTTTCAGTATTAGCTGAAACGTTTTTCCTTCCTTAAAAAAAACGGAGTAAAATGTGGAAACTGTGCCCAGTCTGAATTCCCTACTTCTGGTCCAAATGATGAAACAATCTTGCTATTTCCACAGGGGATTGCATGCAAATTAAGCTTTGGCTTTCGTAACCTGCATTCTTATAATTATCATTTTTATCCAGATGAAGAATAAAGACGGAGACAGGGAAACAGACAACAATGCCTGAAAAATAACTCATCTGCAAACATTTTTCAATGGTTGTCTCACCAGGAAGCTGCCATAGAATTTAAATTTCTCCTAATTTACTTTATTTGTTGCATATTCGTTTTTTAAAAATGCAGAAGGAAATATATGGTATACACTACTTCTTACCTGTAAGGTGCACAGTGGAAAAAAATGGTAGATTAGCACATAATACAATTGTGAGTCATGTAATATTAGACTTTAAGAAAGGTTACAGGTCATTGCTGTAACACTCATTGTATTTGAGTGTTACTAGCATATTAGTCCAAGGATCATAAGCAACTAACATCTACACAAACCAATGTCAACATTATAAAAGAAAAAAACAGACCTTTACTTTTAATAAGCAAAGCCCCTGCTAAGTTATTCAAGACATTTAAGATTAGTGAAAAGGTATGAAAGAAATAACATCACTTGTGCATTCAATTTTATCCATTCTGTGCCTTTTTAAAAAAAACTTTAAAAAGAGAGCATTACATGCACCACAGACGATTGTGAACTTCACGTGTTTGTGCCTTATGACTGCTAGACAATCCAATTTTATGCAACAAATGATACCCTGTGTTAATAGGAATTACATGCTAAACAGCAGATCTCACAACAAAGAAAGGACAGCTGTATTTCATATACACAAGAATTCTAATGCTAGCCTATTAGATGAATCACTTGGTTACATAAAATAAATCGCTTGTTTAAAAAATGTAAATTAGATTTACATTTCAATTGTTCCTGAAATTCTTTATATAAAATTCTACAGAATTAATAACTTTATGACTTACTTGCATTTTAATGTGACCACAACACTGATATTATGGAAAATGAAAAAGCAAAGTATCTGGAGACAGACTGAATATCTTGAGCCATATTACAAATGTGTAAAACACTACATTTTGATATGAAGAAGATATATACTGTATACCCTGAAATCCTGTACTGGATAAAGCTGTTTAGAAAGAAGATGGGATGGATGGATGATTTACAGTATATATGTTATAGTTCAGGTGGGTAGCTGCGTCAGCATGTGTGGACTGTAAATGGACGAACAATAGGTTTATTCCATGCTGAAAAGAGAAGAATGAAAACACAACGTTTCAGGTCTGAAGAAGGCTCCATGGCCGAAACGTTTTCTTTCTTCTCTTTACAGCTTGGAAAAAACCTATTACTTGTTCATATATATATATTCTATATAGTCAGGTGGGTAGCTGCGCCAGCATGGATAGGCTGCAAAGGAACAAGTAATAGGTTTATTCCATGCTGAAAAGAGAAGAAACATTGTGTTTCAACCCAATGAAAAAGGCAGGCAGCTGTTTTTACAAGTCAATGCAGAAATGAGAAAACCTAAATGAGTGCTATTTTGAAGTAATTTTCTGAAATGGTATGTAAAAGTTATAAAAAACTTCCTAGGTAACTGGCTTAAAAACACAGGCATTTCTTTATGTCTGCAAATCAGGGCTAGATTGTAGTTGTCTTAAGTGCCCATTTTTGTATAGGAGTGAGAGTAAATAAAAACAAGATAATTGTTAAATTAAATCTTCTCTAATTTAAATTAAAATACACCCTAAAAGAAAGTGAATATTCCACAGTAATGAGTCAAGCATTTTCCATATGAAAGAAAATTCAGTCCATACTGTACCTTTCTCTGTAATACCTTAGTCTTATAGTATATGTGTAATATGTGATTAGTAGTATTCACAGACTGACCCAGACTTTGTTGTATATATCCATTTTCTAATCACTTTATCATCCCCACACGCCATAGGCACAAGGCTGGGTATATCCTGTTGGGGACACCAGTCCATCACAGGGCAGGCAGAGACAAACACAGATGCAGACACATACACACACTCCCATCAGGTCCAATTTTCTCAGAAGCCAGTAAACCTACCAGTATGTCTTTGGACTGCGAGAGGGAACCCACATGAACAAACTTCTCAAATCGAAAAACTTCATGTAGATAGCAGCCCAGAAATGGAGTCAAAGCCCCCAGTCCTGCAAAGAAGAAATGCAAACTACTGCACCACCATCCCATCCTTGCTGCATCCATTTAACACTAATCAGTATTTTATTGTCTTTCATAATAAATTGTGTCAAGGTTCATTACAATAAAAAATAATGAAAAAAACAAATTTATATGCAAAATATGCAAATTAATATAGTAATTTAGAATTGAAAACTGGAGCATAAAAATGAGTTTTAAGACAGCAGTTGAAAGTGCTGACAGAACCGCAAAATCCGCTATGAGCTGCTCCAAGCCAATTAATGAAAAGAACCAAAATACAGTATGGCCTCTCAATATCTAGAGCATCATTTTTTGAGTCCAAATCAGGTAAATTATGTGGGTGTGCAGGGATTTAACATTTAAAATTGATGCAGTTGGGAGCCAAAATGTTCCAAGTCCTTTAAGGTGAGCATCGGTATTTGGGATTGCATTATGAAAATGCAAGTCAATGCAAGGAAGCTGAAATGAGATACAGATTTGTACATGTTAGCTTTAGTTGTGAGCTGAGTAGCAGAGTTCTGAACATGTTGCAGCTTGTTAAGATCATGTTTGGAATTACCAGCAAACACTAAATTACAATAATGTAGCCTATAAATACATTAGCATTTCTTCTGTATGGGTGTGTTGTGATGAATATTACACAGATTAAAAAGACACCTTTACAGCTTTGCAAGAATGAACTTCAAATGCAAGGTTCAGATTAAAGAGTATATCAAAATTCTAGACATGGGTCTAAAATCAAATCTAATGGTAGCATATACAGTAGATACTATAAAGAGCAGCACCAGGATTATAGCTCAGTGGGGAACCCCTTTTAGCCATCCTTGTAGAGGAGGAATAATGAACTTGAATATTTTTTTTTCTATTAGTTAGATAAGACTTCATCCTTAACAAAGCAGTTCCAGTGATATTAACATCCCTCTCAAATCTATTCAGTAAGATGACAGTATCTGTATCAAAGGCCCAACTTTGAAGATGGAATCTGAGGTCCGCCAGAATAAGAATGAATCAAAACCTGAAGTCGGCAGTCATCGGCAGCTCATTAGAAATTCTACTAAGAGCTGCTTCTGTACTATGCAGACTGAATACATCTTATTTGCAGGTAAGTGACCTTGTTACAAAACAGCAACAGCCCATTCTAGTATCTTTGCCAAAAATGGTAAGTTAGATATTAATAATTACTGAGCAGGCTAAAGTCTACGTTCTGTTTTTTTTTTCCCAGCAGTAAAGTAACTGCGAGTTTAATGGGTGAGGGAATAATTCCAGATCTCAGTGATTCATTTTTGGTATGCGAGACTAAGGGATTAAGAAATGCATAATTTGAACACAGCAAAAGCAGTGGCAAAAGGACCCAAGGAACATATGGTGAGTTTTATTTTACTGATTTTTAGATGGCTGCTTAGGAAGGTTAGATGAGCTTGAGTGTACCTAAATTTTTCCCAAACATTTCTTTGAATGCACAAATCCAGTTCTCTGAACACGGATCAGTGGAAATTTAGAAAATAATTTCATACTAGAAGTACTTCTTTGAAGGTTATAGTCCCTAAATAATATTTTTGCTTTAGATCAACTATGGGGCTTTGTTAAATGCAAAGATGGGAGGGCAACACTGATTCAACAGCAACATTAGCTGCAGGCCAAATACCATCATATGCTGTATGCCTGGCCCAGGACCAAAATGAACCAATATTGGGCAATATGCCAGAAGATTTCTAATTATGGTTGTTCAGTTATGAGCCTTTAAAATCACAAGAAACAAGCTATAATTTTCCTTCCTGGAAAAGAACCCTGATCGCCTTTGATGAGTTAAGACTGTAATGTCATTCATTCACCATATTTATGAAATGTATCTGTGTGAGAAAATCCCTTTCATCACTATTTTGTAATGGTGTAAACACCCCCTTTTTGTACTGTAGTTTTACTGTATTTCTCCTTGGTGGTCTGAAGACATGGCCAAAACTTTCCTGATTGTACAGATATGTAAACCAAGGTCTCAAAAATGAGTCACTCCTTCAAAGGAGCAGAGTTTTCAAATGTAATGGGTCTTGATGCACAGCTTAAATGTGTTAGATATATGATTCCAATCTTGTGATAATGCATCAGAAACCTATAATTACTACAGTGAGACACAAACTTTGTAATGTTATATTCTTGTAGTATGTCTTGTGCAGAACCCTCCTCTTTTCAACACACAGCAAGTGCCACGGGCTATTTAGAGCAGCAATACAATACAAGATAAAATGTGATGCCGTGAATGAATGGAGTGTATTTGCTCCATGGGGTAGCATCTACTTTCTATTGAAACAAGTCCAATATGGACTTACTTTCTATAAATATTTTCAGCTGAGGCTCTGTTGATCATACAAGGAGTCTAATGTCTTGCTAATGGAGAAAAAAACTACTTCAATCTCCCTTTCTTTACCCACCATTTAAACGGATAGATGTAATGTATTTATTATATTTACATCTCAGCAACCCCTGATGATTTAAAAATCATCTAAATTGTGTGTGAATTAACTTCTTCTTGCTTTTTAAATGGCCAATGAATCTTTTTTAATGAATATTGTATTGCAAAAAATGTAGGGACAGGTAGTATTTTGTAAGAACATTTCTTCACCAGACACAAACCTTACAGTACATGTTTCAAAACGAATATATGCTGCAGCCTTGTGGCTAAACCTCCTTACATTGTTTTGGTATTCACAGTCCAACAGATTAAAAAGCAGCTGTTTCCTTTATTCATCCCTGAACATCTTACTTAGTGACCTGTCTGGGCAAGCATGTGCCAAAGAGGGCGAAACACCATTCGACATATAAAAGAACAAAAACTCCCAAGAAAAATGTAAAAACATGGCCAAATATTTTTTTTTAACAAAGTTTGCACTCTAAACAGCCTTTTAAAAAAAATAAAATAAAAAACAGTAACAAAACATCTCAATCCCATGTAAGTGTATACTTTCATGCTGGACGTCTAACACATCAAATCCATACATATTTTAAATGTGATTAATTACCATCCAACTCAACTTTTCCCTAACATGATTACGCAGTAGAACAAGTTCCAGCTACAATTAATATCTCCGATTATACACTTTGTCTTTACTTGTATAATAATAGAAAACACATTTATGTGCACTTTCCAATTATAGATACCCAGCCAGTATTCCATATTTGTTGTTTAATTTTACATGCCAGTAATG